>NC_081405.1:227616996-227754496 GCF_030272615.1 Cryptomeria japonica
CATTCCTAGGTATGTAAAGTTGAATCATGATCCAAAGAAGATCATAGGAGATAAGGATGTAAGAATTCTTACAAGAAGAAAGGTCAGAGAAAGTTCTTGCATGATTTCTGAATTTGAGCCTAAAACATTTAAAGAGGCACATAAAGATGAAGACTGGATCAAGGCTATAGAATAGGAACTTGACTAGATAGAAAAGAATGGTACATGGTCTTTGGTACCCATACCTGAGCACAAAAATATTATTGGAACCAAATGGGTTCTTAGAAACAAGCTGAATGAAGATGGCACAATGGTAAGAAACAAAGTGAGATTGGTATGTAAGGGATATGCTCAAGAAGAAGGAGAAGACTATGGAGAAACCTTTTCTCTAGTAGCTAGATTGGAAGGAGTTCAAATGCTTCTTGCTTATGCAGCCTTCAAGGGATTCAAAGTGTATCAAGTGGATGTAAAATATGCATTCCTGAATGGAATACGTGAAGAGGAAGTGTATATAGAGCAACCAGATGGGTTTTCCCTATCAGAAGACAATGATATGGTGTGTAGGCTACATAAAGCCTTGTATGGATTGAAGCAGGCACCTAGAGCATGGTATGAATGCTTACACTAACATCTTGTAAAGATTGGATTTGAAAGAACAAGTGAAGATAGCAATATCTATTTGAAGTCAGAAGGAGATCAAATTCTGATCTATGAAGTGTTTGTTGATGACATAATTTTTGGTGGAGATGACAAGATGAGTCATGCATTTACAGATGACATGAAGAAGGAATTTGAGATATCACTAATCAAAGAGATTAAGTTATTCATTGGACTACATATTTAACAAATGAAAGATGGTATCTTTATCACTCAATCCAAGTATGTCAAAGAGGTGTTAAAGATCTTTAGCATGGAAGACATCAAATCGGTTGGTACACCGATGATGACTGGTTGTAAATTGTCAAAAGAAGATGACTCAGCGTTTGTAAATGAGAAAGATTACTGATCAATGATTTGTAAGTTACACTATGTAGTACACTGCAGATCGAACATTGCACATGCAGTGGGAATTGCTACACATTTCCAAAAAACTCCAAGTGATTCCCACTTGGTAGCAGTCAAGCAGATTCTTAGATATCTTAAGGGAACTATAGATTATAGATTGTGGTATCCTTACAGTAATGATTTCAATCCCAAAGTGTTTATAAATGTTGATTGGGCTAGTAATGTGGATGACCGGAAGAGCACAACCGATGGTGCATTCTTTCTTAGTGGTAGATTAGTCTCATGGATGAGTAAGAAGCAAAGTTGTATCTCTCAATCTACAATAGAAACAGAATATGTAGCAGCATTTATGAACCACACTCAAATAATTTGGATGAAGCATGTACTAAGTGGTTTCAAAGTCCCTTTATCTGAGCTGGTGAGCATATTTTATGATATCACAAGTGCAATTAATATTTCCAAGAATTTGGTATTGCATGCTAGAACCAAGAACTTCAAGCTCAATTATCATTTCTTGAGGGAGAAAGTTCAGAACAAAGAGGTTGTATTGGAACATGTTTCTAGTAAAGAGCAGTTAGTAGACATATTCACCAAGCCTCTACAGGTGGCTACATTTACCTATTTAAGAGGTGAATTAGGGGTGCTACCCTTTTAAGAGGTGAACTAAAGGTATGTGCTCCACATCAATCAGGTATTGCATTGTCAAATCTTTTCAGGATTGGTGTGTTGAAAGATGCTACTCCTCAGGGGGAGCAGCATAATGGAACATGGATGTCTGTGCCTCCACTTTGGCATTGTTGTCAAAGGGGGAGAAGATGTGAAGTGGAGAAGATATCTATAGTATTGGGGAGAAGGTGTGAAGAGGGAGAGACATATTTGTAGATTGAAATCAATGCCAAAGAAAGAGATTGTTGGCATATGTGCAGAGTGTGATGACATGGTGATATTGTATGTTGTCATTCATGTCAATATGCTAAAGTATGAACTGATATATTGAAGAAAGAAAACTAGCAAGTGAACCGGTATGATGATGTGAACTGGTATATGCTAAATGGTGAACTGGTATGTTGGAATGTGAACCGGTATCAGGGTTTCATTTGATATGACTATCGGTTGGTAGTCTTAGCTTCAGGGTTTCTGGTTGATGCATTTCAAGTCTGTGTGATTCAACCAATGATATCCTATGATGGGTTAGCATTGAAATGAAGATCAGATCATGTTGCCACATCATCCTTGTGCATGTGAAGGATTTCCCTGAGGATATTGCATGAAGAGGATTGATCCTATCTACCTCGGGATTGTGTGAAGTCTTAGTAAATGGTGGAGAGTGTGTGATGGGTTATCAACTTCTAGAAGCGGCAAAGAACGAACAATGAAGAACATCTTGAGATTTGTTCAAGATTATTTTACACCATGCAATGTAATTGAATGGTTAGGATTGGACTGATTGTATTGATAACCTAAATGTTTAAGGTTTAGGGTTTATGCCACTAACCTATTTGTTGTCTATAAGGTTGATGATTTGCATAGTGAATTTGTTGGCAAATGTTATGTGTGTATCCAAGTGAAGAGATAATTGATTCTTGCCAGACCAGAGAGGTGTGTTGATACCTACAAAGTGTGATTGCAGAAGCAAAGAAACTAAAGTGGATATGCATTGGCATTGAGTATTGTTATCAGATCAATGTTTTACCTATTGACTTCTAACCATTTCAGTAGTTGGAAAATCCCTTAACTGGGTAGCTTTAACAAGCTTTGTGTAAATCCTTTAACAAGGTGACTCAAAATCATTGAGTTCTTCAAATCCTCTTGCGAGGTAACCTTTAATAGGGTTCTAACCTTTAACCAGGTATTTAGCCTTCCCTTAACCGTGTGATCCCTAGCAGGATTGGTTCCTAGTAGAACTTGTTGTAAAGTCCTTAACCGAACAAGGCTCCTAACAGAGTGGACTTCAGAAGAGTTCAAAGATCAACTTGTGGGTATTCATCCCCACTGTGGTTTTTCCCAGTTGGGTTTCCACTTGAAAAATCAATGTGTTATGTGTGATGCTTTTTCATGTGATGTCTTAGTGTTTTCTGTCAAGTGGTAAAGCATGTTGATCCAGTGGTCTTTATATTTCTGATGTATTACTTGTTTATGTATATGGGTGAAGTGGAAATGAGATATTAGGTGTTGTGAAGATCTAAGTGTTACCGGTTTATGTCTTTCACCATCTCACTATGTCTTACCAGTAGTGCCCTGTTTCAGATTAGTGATCCTGTTTACCAGTTAGTTCAGTCTTTATAGTCAAAGTGGTTTAAGGAAGTTTTTGTCTATACTGATTGATGCCCCCCTCTCAGTATTTGTTGGGTAGTTACTATTCATGATTATTCATCAACATGTGCCATCTCTATGGTGACAAGTGTCAAGAAGCTTCTAGAAAGGTTAGATAAAAGGGAACATGTTCCATCTCTATGGTGAGAAGTGTCAAGAAGGTTTGCTCATGAGAGAGAAAGTGTCTAAGGAAAGGGGACATGTGGCCCAAGAATGGCATGTGTCTCAAGGGGAGATTAGGTTTAATTAAACCTGGGGTTAGATTAAATGACTTAGGTTTAGAAGGGGTTAGGTTAGGTGGTTAGAAGTTAGGAGAATTTGTGGGTAATTTGAATTTAGAAATTCAAATAAGTAATTAATTCTCAACAACTCATAAATTGATTTCTTTTAATTAATTAGAATATTAGAAGAGTTAATTCAAGATGGAGGGAAAATTAATTAATTTGAATTAATCAATCAAAGTGGATTATGAGAATGAACCTATTAAATAAATCCTTAGATTTATTAAAAAGTAGATGAAAGGGGGAATTTAATCAAATTACTTAACGAATTCAATTAAATTAGGAAGGGGAATTAATTAAATAATTGCTTATGTAATTAATTATCTTCAGACCATTTTTAGGTGTATACATTTTGTCCCTCTTTGAAGTGAGGTATGATGATGCATTGATTCAAAGAATAATATCATTTTGATGATGATATTGGTTCGATAGAATTCCCCAGCTCTTGGTTGATAGATTGTGATACGATGATGCCCCCTCGGGAGATCAATTGAGATAATTGATCTTTGGTTTTATGATCTTTGCAAAATTGATATCCCGATTAGAAGTGATTTGATGTTTGTAACTGTAGTTGATGAAAATGTGAGTTCTACAATCATGGTGATGTGTTTCTTGATGATTGATAAAGTTTGATTGGTTAGATTGATAATATCGAGATTTAGTTTGGTTTCAGGAATGACACATGTTTTATAAGACAAAGATGATCAAAGCATCTGGTTTCAGGAATGATATATCCTGTATAAGACATGATCAAAATGTCTAGTTTCAAGAAAGATAGATCATGTATAAGACATGAGAAAATTGATTTAGATGTGATTGATTGATAGAATTGATTAGATTTATTGAATAAAGAACTGGCAGTTTATTGATATCAAGTTGTAGAAAGATTCAGATATACTGATGGTGATTCTACTAAGAGGATAGCATAAGATTTTTGCTAGGTCATCAATATCTGGAGATATATGAGTCATTAGTCTGATTGTGTAAACACTTATGATGATACCTTGATGATTCTTGTGATAGATTTAACCTTGGAGAAAAGGAGCATGCGAGATCCCATGCAAGAATGAAATGCGAGATAAAATGCAAATGAAATACAAAGCTACGATCAGACCAGTCAATGGATCATTGTATTTTGTCATCATTGAGCTTTTGGAATGTGGGAAGTGAGTGCAAACATCGATGGTATAATTAAACCATGATGACTTAAGAACTTCTTTTTTGGATTTTGATATGGCAAGTTAGCACATGCATCGAGGTATAATCAAACCAAGATGACCTGAGCGTTGCTTGTGTAAAACAAGTAGTATTAATCATTTTAATACGTAAACCAGAAATGTCTTCGATGATACTCTGACAATCATGTCCTAAGACAAATTTGCACATATTAATGATTAATTTTCAAATAGTAGACAAGAAAAATATCATGTTCCTTCCCTGTTCCTCTAGTCAAAGACATCCTGGAGTCACTCACAAATCATGATAGCAAAAATCAATTATAGAAAAGTTGAACAATCATGTTAAAATCATTATCCAAAAGATATCATCCATTGAAAAGTGTGTGATGTGCTTACATTGACTTTGTGATAGTTTGATGGTTGATAATTTGATCTCGTGTTTAATGTTGGATATGTCACAGTTTTCGCTTGATAAGAGTTGTCTAACTATTTGTTCTACCTATTTGATTAAGCTCAGAATTGATCAATTGTTTTGCCCCCAGCTAAGTGCAAGATTTTGCCCCAAGCCTAGAAACAAATTCGTTATGATATACCCAATGATCCAAACCATGGCGAGAGATTTAGCTGGGATGCCTACGTATGTACAAAGGCTTCATGATGCATATGAACATCGCTGATGGAAAATGAAAGCAAGTGGAAAGATGCATGAACTAATAGATGGAAGAGCTAGCTGACAAATAGCCCTGTTTGCCAAGTTTTCACCATCTATTTTTATTGCACTTTTTCTCATATTTGATTTTTTTTTGGATTTTCTGCTTTTTCATTGTTTTTGGATTTTTCTTTTTTTTTTTCACTTTTAAAAAGATTTTTATGCCTTTTCAGACATAAAACTTCTTCAGATGCATGCTATTGATGGGTTTCTTGAGCTGGTCCCCATCTTGTGTTGATAGCTGATATGCTCCTAACCCAAATACTGTTGTGACCACAAATGGACCTAACTAGTTTGGTTCAAATTTTCCTTTATTTTCTCAATCTGACTGGTTTCATGGATTTTTCTTTAGTACTAGTTCCCCTACTTGAAAAATTTGTGGTTTGACCCTGTGATTATAGCTCCGACACATTTTTTGTTGATATACCTTTAAATGATCAAAGGCATTTTGTCTTCATTCATGGATCAGTTCTAACTCTTGCAATCTAGATACTTGTTGTTCTTCATTTGGGATGAGACCTTTTAATGATACTCATACAGAGGTATCTCTACTTCTATTGGCAGTATTGCTTCTGATCCATAAACAAGAGAGAAAGGTGTGGCACCTGTTGGTGCGCGAATACTGGTATGATAGGCCCATAGAGCAGGGTTTAATTGAATATGCCAATCTTTTCCAACATCATTCACTTTCTTTTTGAGGATTTTCAAAATAGCTTTGTTTGATGCTTTTGCTTGCCGATTCCCTTGTGGATAGTAGGGTGTGGATAATCTATGTTGGATCTTGAATTTATCACATAGATCTTGTACATCCTGATTCTTGAATGGTCGCCCATTAGCAGTGATAATAGTCATTGTTATTCCATAGCGAGAAATGATGTAATTCAAGATAAATGCAATAATTTTTTTTCCTATGATATTTATGAGAGGCACTGCCTCAATCCATTTTGTGAAATATTTTGTAGCTACAAGGATGAATTTGTGACCATTAGATGAAGAAGGATTTATATTTCCTATGAGATCAAGACCCCATTGGAAAAAAGGCCAAGATGTTGCCAAAGCATGAAGTTCTTGTGGTGGTGCATGAATCAAATTTTCATGGATTTGACATTGTTTGCATGTTCTAGCTATCCGAAAAGAATCTTGTTTTGTGGTGGCGTATGAGTTTTTTCGAAAGGGTAAGACCACTTGAATGAGTGCCACAAATGCCATTATGGAATTCACATAAGGCCTTCTTAGATTCTTCTTGTTCGAGACATCTTAAAATAGTACTATCTAGACCTCATTTAAATAGGGTATTCATGATGAGAGTAAAATGGGAGGATTGGCGAATAAAGTTTCTTTTTTGATTTTTCAAGAAGTCAAGAGGTAAGGTGTTATCTTTTAGGTATGTGTAAGTTTGGCTATAGCAGCAGGAATCATGCCCCACAAGGTGATAGATAGTTTGGGAATCCGGACAATTATGAGAGGGGTAAAACAACTCTTCCACCAAGAATTCATGATGTTGTTGATTTTCCTGTGTCTGAAGTAGAGAAGAAAGTGTGGCCATGGCGTCTGCTGCTTTGTTGTCATTTCTTGGAATCTGCTAAAAAGTTATTTCTACAAAGTATTTATTGATATCATCAACCATATTTTTATAAGGCATCAATTTTTCATCTTTTGTTTGATAGTCATCTTTAATTTGATTAATGTCAAGCTGAGAGTCTCCAAAGACTTAAAGTTGTGTAATGTTCCATTCTATAGCCATTTTGATACCTGTAAAAAAAGCTTCATATTATGTTGTGTTGTTGGTGCATGAAAAGCTTAATTTGTATGCTTTTGGGATTGTATGACCTTGTGGTGTGATGAATAGAATACCTGCTCTTGATCCATGTTGTGTATATAAACCATCAAAGTATAGTTGCCATGTTTTTATCATGACTGTTAGGATATCAGCATCAGGAAACTCAATCTATAAAGGATGATCATCTTGAAGTGGTGCCTCAACTAGTTGATCTGCAATGACTTGTCCTTTTATAGCTTTTCTATCAACATACTCAATATCAAACTCACTTAGGATCATGATCCATTTTGTTAATCGTCCTATTAATGTTACCTTGTTGAGTAAATATTTCAGAGGATAGAGTTTAGCTATTAACTTGATGGAGTGAGATAGTAAATAATGTCATAATTTTTGAGAATTAAAAACTACTACCAAGCATGCTTTTTCTATTGGTGAATAGTTGATCTCATATCCTACTAGTGTTCTACTGATGTAGTAGATAGCTTGTTCTTTTCCTTCATTATCTTGTTGTGCAAGCAAAACTCCTAATGATGTTTCAGTGGTTGATACATAGAGTAATTGTTTGTATTTTAGATATGTTGATATGGTTTTGTCATTGATGTCAACACTTTGAGATTTGGTTATGTTCACCTGCAAGTCAGTAACTTATGCATAGTCACTGGTATTTGGTTCACTGACAAGTTATATTGTTCACCGATACTTGGAATGACTTGGAGACTACTTGGTTATATCGAAGACATTGTTTGGACACTTTGTTTTGGTTATTTGTTAATTACTTTGATCAGGCTTGCATATTTGTTGTTACCGGCAAATAGGTCTAGTTTATGCACCAACAAGCATATCTATTTTAGATCAGTACAGAACATCATGAAGATGATTTGTTATTATTGTAAATGCATTTAGTCGACATCATGCATTGGATATTGATTCATTTGTAATTGATTCCATTGTAATATCTCTTAGTGAGGCAACCTACTCAATTGATCTTAGGTTATGGTATAACTGTGAGATCTCATTTGTGAGATTGATATAGCATAGGATAGGATTGGAAAAAGGATTGTAACAAGGTATATATGAATATAAGAAGAGCCATACACGCAGACATCATTCAAGATTTAAGGAAGGTTTGACAAAGGCATATTAGAGCTAAACTAGTACTGAATCCAACATATGAAGATGTGATTTTGAACAATACATTATCATTGGATTTAACCATCCAATTGTAGTCAGTGTGATTCCCATTTTATGATTGAGCAGTGATCTCTAGGCAATTGGCCTTTCTGCATGTGCAGACTCCATATTGTACACACATACTATCTGTAGTAGTATCATATGATTGTGGGTAAGGTTTCCCACCGTGGTGTTGGGACTCATTAAATTTGAGTCAAGTTTAGAGGCCCATTTCAAAATTTTTCTCTGCATGTCAGAAAAGTCTCCAAATAAGTTAGTTTGAATGGCCTAGTTAGCAAGGGGGTAAAATGGAGCCAGTTGATTTTCAGAGGGTAAGGCTTAGGATTCATGTCCCACACCTTTCATTTGGCCTATTCAGTGATGTGCAACTTTCAGAATTCAATTTGGATAAGTTTATGAGGTACCTAGTTTGAGGGGTGAGCTGAAAGTGCATTTTAGGCACAAATGCAGATTTTATTGAGTAGCCTACTTTGAGTGATTACATCTATTTCCCTATTGATCGTCATGGAGAATTTCAAAATGGATTCAATTCTATGCATAAATGTGAGTCATCTTGGAAAATTTCAAGTCCTAATGAATCCATTTGCTCAGTTTTTGAAGATCAATCCATTTGTAGTTTGCGTGGTTTGACTAGTCCTTGTTTCGACAGCTAGTCGGAGCCCTGTTTCGCACAAGTGTAAAAGTTGCCTTAGTGAGTGCTATGACATAATGTTTCTTCTAGGTTAATGTTGGTATAAATGATGAGCTACGTTTCAAATTTCAAGCCTCTATCAATCCGTTTGATTGGTTTTCAAAAGGGTTCATTTAACTATCATTTTCAGTTATCCGTACTTTTAGTGCCGTATCAGTTAATGTAGCCATTTTTGTGAGTGCGCCATTTGCATCCTGTCAGTCTTGTGATTGAACTGAGAATTCAAAGATTTAATATGTACTTAAAGGTACCTGTGTTTCAAATTTGAGGGCCTACGGAGGTCGTTTGGTATTTTTGAGAAAGGCATCATGTGTTGCCAAGACATTGACTTCATCAGGTCCGCAGTGTCGACAAAGCCAGTTGGGCATTTTCAAAAATTAATATCTCTTTGCTTGGGACTCGTCTTGAGAAACCATTTGGTAGAAGTCATCCTTGTATATCAGAGTACACGCCTGTTAGATGGCGAGATCCAGAAAGGTGTATTAACAAGTTTGAAAATTATGTTTTCACGATTAAATGCGAAAATGTGGCATAATCGCCTGGAGGTTGCAAAATTTAGTTGGATGATCCGAAAACGATGCCGATCATTCCCAGAGGTATGTTTGAGGTCCGTGAAGATATTCCAGAGGCCAGTAGCTTGAAAATGAATTTTTTTTTAGTCAGACCCACTTTGGGCCCCGACCTGGCCCATGCTTGTGCACTAATTTTTGTGGCGAATTGTTCAGTTTTCATGGTATGCAATCTCCCTTTTTGATAAATGATGATGCTAGAGGAAGTTGCAGATTAGATGTTTGTTAGTCTAATCATTGTGAAGAGAAGACAATGAAGGTATGCCTTTGACGAGAAAATGGGAATTTTATGTATGCTTGATTACCAGAATGCGTATAATTGAGGCAAGACAAGTTATTGCCAGCCAGAGATCCCCCTCCACGTCTATTGTGAGTTTGCAGAGGTAAAGTGTGGAGTGGACATTCTATTTTATAAACAATCAACCAAATTCTCTTGGCAAGCGTGAAGCCCAGCTAACACCCATTTCTTCCACCCACGTAGCAAGTGACAACAATAACAAACAATGAAGCATAATGTGTTTTGATAGAGCTGAAATCAAATGCAAGTTACAGTAGGCAGTGTGGTGGTCAAAGGAGCAGCAATCAAGAGCAAGGCAAATGCTCATGTGGTTTTGATGTTAGTAGAGATCCCCAACCAATAGTAAATAGCAAATCCAAATGGCAATAAAACTAAATCTTCAGCCTCCCTCCTTGGTGTGCGTGGCATGGTGAAAACCAATGTTGAAATTCTCAAGCAAATACAAGTGGTTATTTTGAGACCACAATCAATGTGCAAATTATGGAAAGTGGCATGCTATGTAGAGGTTTTTTTAAAAATCCACCCTATGAGCCCAGTCTAATGCTACGTGGTTAATGTGCTGAGAGGCATATGAAACATAGCAAATGTTTTTGGCATGCTGAAGCAATCATGCCAACACCCATTTCTCCCTTTGGTAGTAACTATAGTAGCAACAACAAATTCACAATCAAATTCAATGGCAAATGCAAAATGCCAGTCACATTCCCAGCAGTTCATGTGGTGAGTGAAGGGGCAGATTGATATTATAAAACAAATGCCAGAGTGCTTGCTGGGCGTTGGAGTTTTGATGAAATGTGCAACAGGTTTTAAAGCTAAAACCTTTCCCCATGTGAGTACCAGTGAAGGCCACGTTCTCTCAGCAAAGGGAAAATTCTCAATGAAGTTGTAGAAAGTTTCCAAGTGATGCCCTTGTTGGGGAGTGCTAGGGAGTGTGGAGTGTATTAAAACAATTTATGAGCCAATGCTATTTGCATATCAGCCCCTGCATGGAGTATGGTGTTATGAGGGTGTTGGTGAACAGATTGTCCTCTTACTTAATTTCTTTTAATTTACTGTATGTCCAATGTTATGAAGAGAACAGAATCATTCACTACAGTTGAGAAAGTATTAATTTTACTGTAACTTCCTCTCTGAATTTTTCTACAGGTACAGCTCCCTTATCTGATTTACAATGAATTCAATTTTTATAATTACACTTTTTCCTGAAAGTGCATAAGGTTCTCTCAACTACTCTTAGGTAGTGAGGTAATTACAAAATACAGATCGCAAATGAAAAGATTCACATACATATAATCAACAAAATCTATCTCAAAGAATGGATTTTCTGCTAGATTTTCAACATATATCAAAACAGGAAATAGATGAACTTACGACTAACCAACAGCAATAAGAAAATTTCGAATCGTCGAATTATCTCCACAAAGTGATAATAATTCAACACTCAGAACGCAAAGTTTCAAAGCATAACTCGAAATTTTTCATATATGTATATCCAACTTCAATGCACAAAGTCTTTGGAAGCTAAAACATGCATATACTATCCTTGATCACTGTACTTCCGAAAAATCTATCTTAAAACTATATTTAACTTGCTATTCTTTTCCCCTCTATTGCTAATCCCCCTAAGACAGTTTTATGCCCCAGCATTTATAGTCGTTTTTTAAAATCTCGAAGGGCCTCCCTTAAAACACAGCCCTATCGGGTTAATACAAGAAACCGTTATGAAACTAGAAAGTAGTTATCAAAAAGATAGAACGCCAGTGGGTGACGATTCAGTTCCCACTATATTCGTCGGCTTCCTCCTCATTTCTGACGGTTTGTCGTACCAACTTCCAGCTCTGGAAAGTAGACATGAATTCCTGCGTGGCCTATGAGTGCGGGTTCTTTAAACTCATCAGCCGGGCTCTACATGCATCCTTCTACCACCTGTACTCCTTCATCTTTAGGCTCTAACATGGCATCAGCTTCTCATTGAGGCGCAACATGGATTCTATACCTGCCAACGAAGTGAAATCATCGACCTTGGGCATTTCTTTATCTCTAATCTGTTCAACTGCTTCAGTGAAACTTTTGGTTAACACTTCAATGTCCATGCTACCTTCATCCAATTGTAAGATGCCTGTGGGGTTGACAATCTTCATGTCTTTAACCAGTTCCTTATGCATGTCTCTGATTTGATTCTTGACGCCTTGGACCTCTTTGATGGCTTCTTTGTAGATGGACTCCTTCCAGCTCATATTACTTTTCAGGATAAATAATGTGCACAGGTCCACGGCTTTCATGGGGTTTTCACTTAAGAATTTGAGAACTCCAAACTTTTCAACCTTAGTTACCCGGAAAACTATGGTTTGGCACCGTGACAATTCTATCTCCCATACTGGTATCAAAGTTTGAATCTCCCCGAGCAATGCTTCACCCTCGGAATAGATACTAGTAATTTCAGAAATAAACTTATTCCCTTGCTCTAATATGCTATTTACCCAACTAACCACAGCGTCAGACAGCAATTTTCCCCTCTGCATCTGTTTCATCAATAGCTGGCTTTCGGCGGAATTTGGATCGAATGGCTGAGGCAGCTGGATTATTGGGTTAGGCCCTAAATTAATTAGCGAATTGATGTATGTGGCCATCGTCACCACCATTGCTTTCAATTCTTTCTTCTCTTTAGAATCTTTTTCTGATTGAGTGAGCATGTGACCAGCAGAAAATTTAAAGAAATTATTACCAGTACTCCTATTAAGGGTACCTAGTTCAATAGAAGTGACTTTGAATCCTTCCTCATCAATTTCCCCTGATTCCCTTTTCTGTTTATAAGTAGCCACCTCCGCTATGATTTTCCCCGTCATTGGATCTTTAGAGAGACAAGCATCTATTTTCATTTTCTTTGCTTTAGATCCTCTAGCCGCATACCTAGTGATAATATCTTTTACTGGCGAGGCCACTGGTTGTAAACTTCATTTCTTATTGATTGAATTTGACAACCATAAAGGAACAGTGGGAGTGGTTGATATCATCTGAGTATCTTTAATCGGAGTCAAGAAATTGGGTTGATCTGTCTTTGGTGTTTCAATGAATTGGACTTCATCGTCTGCTTCATCTTGAAAAGGGGACTTATCACTTGAATCCCGCTCTGGTGATGTCATTTTCTGCTTCTGGGAACTAGGCTGCTTCAAAGCTTTGTTCCTAGAATGGGATCTCGTCCTAGGAGCCGTGACTTGGGAAGGAAACTTTATTTTCTTATCTGAGGCCAATGTATCACCTGCAACATGAGAAAGTGGAATGTCAGATTGAAGCGGTTCCGAGAGAGAAATCACCTTAGGAGAAGACTCATTGATGTTTCCATTTCTTTTCCTTTGCAGCCAGTCATCTGTATAAGTTAATATGGATCTGGCTCTCAAATTAATATCGTCATCTTCCTCCTTGCTCCAATCAACTGTTATGAATTTTGCTTCGTTTGATCCTTCCCATCCGGGTTCAACTAAAAATGAACCATCTTCGATGATTCCCTGTGTTTTGAACTTCAATTTGAAAGAGCTAATTTTCTGCAAGGTGAGTCTAGAATGATCCCTTTTCAAGACTTCTTCTTCATTTTCACAGTCTTCCCATAGATCTTCTAGCTGCGGAGCAATTGATGAGTTGATTTCAAGGCCGAGGGTCAGAGCTGCATATCCTTTACTATCGAAGTTTCTCCTGCTGCGGTAGAAACCAAGATTGAATCCCAGCAAATCGCTTCCGATGATGGAAGCGTCATTCATGTTATTACAGACCAAACAGTGCAGCTTAATAAGGAAAGCCGTCTCCCATTTCTCCTGAGGGAGATTATCCTTAATGACAGCAGAAAGTTGCCTGCACAATTCGGCTAAAATGAAACAATCAAGGGCATATCGAGGCAACCTCACAGGTTCTTCCTCAAACCCTCTGACTCTCAAATATGTGAACCTAGGAAACTGAATAAAAGAACTCCCATAATGTTGAACCAGCCTCAGCGATTCAGAAGAGAGTCGTGGCATCTGAACACCTTCTAGAGCCAAATAAATGTTTTCAAAGAATATATCATGCACCTTACGGAAATCCTCCAGAACTCTGTCTTTTTGCAACAACGGACAATATTGGAAGATGGTCATTTCCTCATTCCATACCTCATGCGGAAGAGCGGCGAGATCACATGTGCAGGCAATACAATAAGTCAAATATGAGGCCATACGAAAATCTTCTCTAGACTCTTTGGCGCGTTTGAGCTGGCTTCTCAGGGAAGTGGCAATAATCTCTGCCCAATCCATCCATTGTTCACCTTTTAAGATAATTTCAATGTACCTATACATCCATTCTTCGAACAAACATACATCAGCTGAACCTTTCACCCTGTGTAATAATACCACCAGGTCGTGTATGTGGGGTTTCATGTGGCTTCTAGTAATGACCTTCGGGAGTCTAGACCCACCTCCATAGTTAACCTTGGTCCATTTCCTGGCAAGGGTGTTTCGGTACACACTAGGGTTTTCCTGATACTCAGCTTCAGCTTGAATGGGTGAGAAAGCGGCAAAGGTACTTGTTGTTAATTTCAAAATAGAAGAAATGGTTTCCCTGGAGACAGGAAGTATGACATTACCATTTTTGCTTACTATGCTCTTGCTTCTTACATCATAATGGTCAATGCAAAGTTGTAGGAGTTTAGGGTTTACGAAGGCGGGGGGAAACGCAGCAGCTTCAATTAACCCGCTCGTTAATATTTCCATACATCCCTTAACCTCTTCCGTATTCGCAAGAAAATTTGCTTGAAGACTTTCCACATTTACCCCTTCTAAATTGATATCACAAATCACTGGTCTTTTACATTCAAGGCTAGAAACATTACCGAGAAAATGCATAACCGACTTCATTCTCAACTTAAACAAGCAAGACCTCTTTCAGACAAACCTTTGAAAATAACAGTTTTGCAGAACAGAACAAAGGTTGCTAAACTCTCACCTATTTTCCATTGAAAAGCAAATAATCTCCTCTAGCTTCCCTAACTGCTCCTTCTCTCCGAAATCAGATCTCCTCTCCTTTATCCTTTTTCTTTGTTTTTTGGATAACTTACCAGGCAACTGAATGAAAATTTATCACAGGGGAACTTTATACATGGGAAGATCGTATAATGATAGTTCATCACCTCACATCAGGATTGACATGCTCGAGGCATCGATGCATAAATGCCTCGATTAATGATTTACCCTTTCGCATGAGTTAATAATAATTGATTTCATGCGATATCCAGTCATTCATAAAATGAAGGTCTACTCACACTCATAACAATGATGCCCTTTTCCTTGAAAAAGAAATAAAATCTTTTGATTTGACATGCTGACGAGACCATTGATTGCTTTGAGAGAAAGGCGGCGCATCGTACTTCCAAAAATAAACTCCCGCCATCAATACTTGCCAAAAACCTCTTTGAATAGGCTTAAACCGAGCTTCAAAATGGTTCAAAGTATTTCAAAGAAGACTACCGCGATAAAAGATACTTCCTGCCAAAGAAAGAGTATTAGTATGAAAAATTTGGTTGAACCACTTTGAACTACTTCGAACCGAGGTTTGAAATGATTCGAAGCGATTCAAAAGGGAGGGGAGGAATGACCGTGGAAGCTTGCGAACTTGACCAAATTTCTTCAAAGGACGATAGACACTTAGATGATGAAGGGGAGACCTCGAATAAGATAGGTGTGGTTTTTAAAGGGGAACCCTTGAATTAATATGGCGACTCTAAACACAACTAACAGGGGCTCTGACTGGGGACTGTGTATGCGAAATACACAGAGAACTCAGAAACAGGAGATAGGACTCAACACAGCAGACAGGAAAGAAAATAACAAGAACGAGAAAACTAGACACAACAAAATACTATGTACATAGCAGGGGACATCAAAACTTAGAATTTGACCAGCTTCAAATCCTGCCCATTATATGTAAAAGGCAGAATTGTTCCATCTAGGTATCTCAAACGGAAAGTGTTAGGACCAACAACTTCTGAAATAAAGAACGGACCTTTCCAAAGAGATTCAAATTTTTCGTGAGCTCCTTTTGGTTCTTTCCTCTTATCCCACAGGAGTACTTCATCGTTCTTAAGGAAATTTCTTGGTCGAGCTTTCCTGTCAAAGATGCGCTTCACATTCATCTGGTGCTCTGTGATGTGATCAACTAATTTGCTCCTCTCATTTTCCAACTTGTGCAGAGACATGACTCTCTTCTCCAATGAATTTTTAAAGAATTGATCTTTGATGACCGATTGCAATTTAGCAGCTGATAACTCCAGGGGTAAAGATACTTGAGCTCTAATCCCATATACTAATTCAAATGGAGCCATCCCAATAGCTCTTTTTGGTGTGATCCGGTCTGCCCACAATGCTTCATAGAGCCTTTTGTGCCAATCTCGGGAATTGTCAGATACCAATTTTTTTATGATGGCCACTAGATTCTTATTGCTGGACTCTGCCTGCCCATTTCCCTGTGGGAAATAATCTGATGAATGTGCCAATGACACACCGTGCTCGTAACAGAAAAGTGATATTTCCTCTGATGAGAAATAAGTGGCATTATCTGAAACCACTTTATGAGGTACACCAAATCTAACAAAAATTTGCTCCATCAGAAATTCACATACCACTTGAGAGTTAGATTTCTTCATTGGAATTGCCTCCACCCATTTAGTGAAATAATCTGTCGTTGTTAGAATGTAGATATGTCCAGTGCTTGATGGAGGATTTATAGGTCCAATAAATTCGATGCCCCATTGTTGAAATGGTTCATCAATTACTACAGGTCTGAGAGGTAATGCTGCTAATTGAGGACGTCCAGTAAAAAGTTGACATTTCTCACAGTTTTTCACAAATTTATAAGCATCTTTGAACATACCTGGCCAGTAAAAACAATTCCTGAGAATTTTAAAGGCAGTAACAGTGGATGAAAAGTGTCCTCCGCAAGCCTCAGAATGGTACGCTTTTAACAATTTTTCTTGTTACTCTGCATCCACGCATCTTAAAAATGTTCCATCGATTCCCCTCTTATATAGAACACCATCTGAAATTACATATTTGGCAGCTTTCAGCCTGAGATTCCGTTTATCTTTATAATTCATGTTTGATGGGAATTCACTGTATGAAAGAAAATATGCAATGTCAGAGAACCAAGGATCTGTTAGACTGACCAGTAAAACCGTATGAGCTTCATCGAATTTACCGGGAGACACATCTCTATTCTCAGCTATCATTTTGCACAAACCACGCCCCCTTACCAGAGAAGTAGCTTTGATTGTTAAATCATATTCTTGCACTTTAGCTACCCAAGTCGCTCGTATATTCATTCCTACTTCTTGCTGAGTCAAGATGCTTTTGACTACGGTCCCGGACACAAATACAACAGAATGAGAGTGCAGTATGTAATACCTGAATTGTTTCAATGCCCTCACTACAGCAAAGACATGTTTTTCTGTTGGACTATAATTTAATTCATGCTTCTTCAATGGAACACTCATGAAGGCGATTGGAGCTTCTTTTCCTTCGTCATTGGGTTGGGTTAAAATACTAGATAGAGAATGCTCAGAAGCGTAACAATAAATAATGAAGTCTTTCTCAAAATTAGGGCTTACCAGCATTGGAGCACTTGCGATAGCTGTTTTGATATCTTCAAAAGCTTTCTTACCCTCTTCTCGCCATCTGAAAGGACGTTTCTCGCTCATCATGTCCAGCATGTATCTCACCTTTTCAGAAAATTCGGGTACAAAACTTCTCAGGAAATTGATCTGACCAAAGAAAGATTTCAAATCACTTCTATTTGTAGGCAGAACCAGCTTCTGTATTGCTTTCACCCTCTCTGGATCGATTTTTACACCTTCTTTAGAAACAATATGCCCGAGCAATTTACCTTCTTCAACGAAGAAAATAGACTTCTTCGGATTCAAAGATATACCATGCTGTCTACATTTTTCCAGCACCTTCTCTAAGTCCCTCAAATGATGTTTCCTTCTTTTAGAATAGACAGTTAAATCATCAAGATATATAACAATTATCTTATCTCGCAGGTCTTTGAAAGAGGAATTCATCGCTCGCTGAAAAGTAGCTCCGGCATTAATTAGACCAAAAGGCATTCGGTTGTAAGCAAAAGTACCCCAGGGAGTGATGAAGGCTATTTTGTGTTGATCTTCTGGGGTGACACTAATCTGATTATATCCTGAGTGACCATCCAGTATCGACATTACTTCGGATCCAGCTACTGACTGCAAGACATGATCCATAGCAGGAAGCGCATAGTTATCTTTGAGGTTTGCTTGATTCAGATTCCTAAAGTCTACACAAATCCTTATTTCACCGTTCTTTTTCCTTACTGGAACAATATTTGCCACCCATGTTGAATGATGTATTGGGTAAATTATACAGGCCTTCAACATCTTTTCTACCTCTCTAAAAATGGCTTCTGAAACTTTGGGGTTGTAATTTCTAAGCTTTTGTCTAAAGGTGGTGGCCCCTGGTTTCAATGGTATGTGATGCACGAATTCACCATTTCTGAAAAAATTTTAAGTCACCATAACCCCATGCAAAAACATCTTGATATTGGATTAAAAGCTCAGATAAGTTCCTCTTTTCACTTGCAGAACAAGTTTTGCCTATAGAGATCAGCTTAGGATCCTCTTCACTTCCAATGTTGATCTTGTCATGTTCCTCTTTACTTTCATTAGAACCAGCATCTTTCTTTAAAGTACTGTCATCCTTTCTACCAAAAAGATGTTCCAAAGAAACCAGGCCTTTGGAAATTCTGTTTCCTTGAAGTTGGATCACTTCCCCTATTTCTGTTGGTTCTTCATCGATTGGCTTGCCCCCACGTTCAGATCCTTCGAAAAGGATTTCAGCGAAATCTCCTGCGCATGCCATGAATTCTTTTAATTGTTCATCATCATTAAAGACCTGCCAATGATTAATATTATCTAGGACTCTTGGTCTGTATAACACCTCAATCCTGTAAGTATTGTTTTTGAATTCGGGATGGGGTAGTAATAAAGATGCAGAGACAGCTAAAGAATCAGCTTTAGTATTTTGAGCACGAGGGACGAATTCAATAGAAAAAGCTTCAAATGACTCGATTTCATCCCAAACCAGATTTCTATAATGCCTCAGTCGCTCATTTTTTATAGAGAATTGTTTTCTCACCTGCTTGACAATGAGTTCAGCATCCCCTTTTGCTTTTAACTGCCTTATCCCTTTTCCCTTTGCTTCTTGTAGACCTAGAAGTAACGCCTCGTATTCTGCTGTATTATTTGTATTATGGAAATCCAACTTAAAAGAGAAAGGGAAAATTTCCCCGGAAGGTGATATGAGTACTACACCAGCACCTGAGCCTGAGTTCGAGCAACTTCCATCAAATTCTAAAGTCCACAAGGTTTCTTCAGCACTTATCGTGTTCTCTTCACATGACTTCTCAGGTAAGATGATGTAATTCCCGAATTGACACTCCTCATATAATATCTGTGCTTTGGGATTATCAGAAGGTACCACAGTATATTTGTTTTTCGGCTCAGGTTCTAACTTTATTTTCTTCTTTCCTACAAGAATATATGCTTCGGACCAGTCCATTTTAATTTCTCCACCTATATCTTTGCAGAAAGTTCTGCTAAGTAGCATCCCATAGCTAGCTGGAATGTCAGCTACCAGAATAGTAAGCTTCACTCTCTTTTCAGGGCAAGCGTAAAGGACAGCTTGTAGATCTTTCACTTGGCCAACCAGGGGTACTTGCTTCCCATCCATAACATAGCAACACCCAAAAGTTTTTGTGAGCTCCAAACCGAGGGCTTTTGCAACTGGCTGAGGCATAATATTATCTGATGCTCCGGAATCAATAATACAGTTACTAAGCCTTTGACCGTTTAATAATAAAGATATATAAAATGGATTGGGCTTTTTCTCATCCATTTCTTTTTGAATAGAATTAGCAGTAGCTTCAATGTTCTTTGAGCATCTCTCAGATACAAAAGTGGGTTCATCAACAGCTCCTACATCCTCGGAAACATTATCTGTAACATGTGCACTAGTGACTGAACTTCCCTTCACGTATTGAACCAACTTGTCTAACTCCTTAGGATTAAGCTTTAAATATTCAGCTGGTGAAATGGATATAGAAGAGGTTTTACAGAATTCCACAATGTCAAAAGCTGAGGCACTAGCTTTCGTTTCAGCTCTGAACAAAATCTTAGGTTCCATAGTATCAGTCTGAACATGCTCCTTACCTTTAGAATTTGATACATTTGGGGTGTTTCCAGGATAGAATTTTTGATTCCGTTGGCCTCTAGTCATGACTGTGCAGGCAGGTTCTTGAAGTGTTGTAAAAACATCACCTCCTCTCTCTGAATCAGATTCATATTCTAGGAAGTAACTACCAGACTCATCTTTTTCTACATCTTTTTTTTCAATCATCGCTTCTGCCATAAGAGCACTCTTTGCTAGCTGAATACAATTTAGCCAGTCAGGACATTCTCGTTCATCATGATCCGAAGTCATGTGGAAAGAACACATTGTTTCTTTAGGGGCTTCTTCGATTTGTAGTCTCGGCTGAGGAGCAGTTAATAGGGGAGTTCTCCCAAAATTTTGAGACTGCTGCCATCTTTGAATGTCTTGATAAGGGGAAGGATACTGATTATGTGTTTTATTCTGCTGCCTCTTCATCATTGCTATGTCATTCATCAGCTTTTGTAAGACTGGGTCTGTGGGTGTAGCAGATGAAACGGTCTCGGGAGTATGTACCTCTCTTTTCCACTTACCGGCATTAATGAATGCATCCTCCAGTTGAATAGCCAACCTCTGAGCAGCGCTTAAATCAGCACAAGCATCTTTAATAAGATGAAAACTTATATCTGCTGGAACGGCATTAATAAAAAATGATTTCTGATTTTCTTCACTAGGTCTTGACGCCGTGGGAATTCTTTGAACCAATCTATTGAATTTGGCCACAAACTCTCTCATAGGTTCATGCATATCTTTCTTCATTTGACTGAGTTGGGAAAACAGAGAACATTCATTTTCAAGGGTTTTAAATCTATTTTCAAAGACATTTTTCATATCATCCCAACTAGTAATAGAAAGATGGGGCAAATGATTGAACCAATCAGCAGCAGCATCAGTCAAGGTTCGCACAAACAATCTCACAGCAACCTCCTGTGTAGGGATGCTTATAACAGCACAGGCAGAATGAAAAGCGCTTAAGTGGTCATCTGTTGAGACCTTGCCATCTCCACTAAACTTGGGTAAAGCTTCAGTAGCTCCTTTAGGAAGTGGTGCAGGGTTCACGCCTAAATTCAGTGGACCTATGTTCTGTCCCCAAGGTTGATTAGCAGCCATGTTGGGTGGTACAACTTGCAAAGTTGGAATTGATATATAGGCTGGAACAAGGGCACTCAATGGAAGCAAGGATTGAACTAGAGGTGAGAAGGGAGAAGGCTTTGGTGGTGAGCTAGGCCTGCTTTGGGATTTAATCTGCTTCTTTTTAGGGTCGGTAAAATCTGGCAAGAGTTTTAGGTTTTTCAAGGGCTCAAAGTTCTCATCAAGAATTCCCTTTTTTCTTTCCCCTCTTGTGTATCTACGAGTAGCCAGTTTCTAAACTACTGGTGCGTTCAAGGTCTTGCGGGTGCTTGGGCTAGTCTATTTACAACAGCAACCTCCTGAACTTCCGGCACTCCTCTCAAGAACTCGGCTCTTTCTTCCTCTATTTCCAGAACCACTAATATTTGCTGATAGTGTTGACCACTTCTACGTTCTCGCCAAGCAGTTGCCGCTAAGTCTGAAATTATGTCTTCTTGAGTATCTTCAAATCGAAGGTTGGCTTGTAATACAGGAAAGACCTCGTTATGTTGAAGAACCATGGTTATACATTACATTTAAAAATTAAGGTTCCTTCAAAAGGACTCGATTTCCCCAGCAGAGTCGCCAAAAATCTGTTGGTGAACAGATTGTCCTCTTACTTAATTTCTTTTAATTTACTCTATGCCCAATGTTATGAAGAGAACAGAATCATTCACTACAGTTGAGAAAGTATTAATTTTACTTTAACTTCCTCTCTAAATTTTTCTACAGGTACAGCTCCCTTATCTGATTTACAATGAATTCAACTTTTATAATTACACTTTTTCCTGAAAGTGCATAAGGTTCTCTCAACTACTCTTAGGTAGTGAGGTAATTACAAAATACAGATCGCAAATGAAAAGATTCACATACATATAACCAACAAAATCTATCTCAAAGAATGGATTTTCTACTAGATTTTCAACATATATCAAAACAGGAAATAGATGAACTTACGACTAACCAACAGCAATAAGGAAATTTCGAATCGCCGAATTATCTCCACAAAGTGATAATAATTCAACACTCAGAACGCAAAGTTTCAAAGCATAACCCAAAATTTTTCATATATGTATATCCAACTTCAATGCACAAAGTCTTTGGAAGCTAAAACATGCATATACTATCCTTGATCACTGTACTTCCGAAAAATCTATCTTAAAACTATATTTAACTTGCTATTCTTTTCCCCTCTATTGTTAATCCCCCTAAGACAGTTTTATGCCCCAGCATTTATCGTCGTTTTTTAAAATCCCGAAGGGCCTCCCTTAAAACCCAGCCCTATCGGGTTAATACAAGAAACCGTTATGAAACTAGAAAGCAGTTATCAAAAAGATAGAACGCCAGCGGGTGATGATTCAGTTCCCACTATATTCGCCGGCTTCCTCCTCATTTCCGACAGTTTTTCGTACCAGCTTCCAGCTCTGGAAAGTAGACATGAATTCCTGCGTGGCCTGTGAGTGCGGTTTCTTTCAACTCATCAGTTGGGCTCTACATGCATCCTTCTGCCACCTGTACTCCTTCATCTTTAGGCTCTAACATGGCATCAGCTTCTCATTGAGGCGCAACATGGATTCTATACCTGCCAATGAAGTGAAATCATCGACCTTGGGCGTTTCTTTATCTCTAATCTGTTCAACTGCTGCGGTGAAACTTTTGGTTAACACTTCAATGTCCATGCTACCTTCATCCAATTGTAAGATGCCTATGGGGTTGACAATCTTCATGTCTTTAACAAGTTCCTTATGCATGTCTCTGATTTGATTCTTGACGCCTTGGACCTCTTTGATGGCTTCTTTGTAGATGGACTCCTTCCAGCTCATATTACTTTTCAGGATAAATAATGTGCACGGGTCCACGGCTTTCATGGGGTTTTCACCTAAGAATTTGAGAACTCCAAACTTTTCAACCTCAGTTACCCGGGAAACTATGGTTTGGCACCGTGACAATTCTGTCTCCCATACTGGTATCAAAGTTTGAATCTCCCCGAGCAATGCTTCACCCTCGGAATAGATACTAGTAATTTCAGAAATAAACTTATTCCCTTCCTCTAATATGCTATTTATCCAACTAACCACAACGTCAGACAACAATTTTCCCCTCTACATCTATTTCATCAATTGCTGGCTTTCGGTGGAATTTGGATCGAATGGCTGAGACAGCTGGATTATTGGGTTAGGCCCTAAATTAATCAGCGAATTGATGTATGTGGCCATCGTCACCACCATTGCTTTCAATTCTTTCTTCTCTTTAGAATCTTTTTCTGATTGAGTGAGCATGTGATCAGCAGAAAATTTAAAGAAATTATTACCAGTACTCCTATTAAGGGTACCTAGTTCAATAGAAGTGACTTTGAATCCTTCCTCATCAATTTCCCCTGATTCCCTTTTTTGTTTATAAGTAGCCACCTCCGCTATGATTTTCCCCGTCACTGGATCTTTAGAGAGACAAGCATCTGTTTTCATTTTCTTTGCTTTAGATCCTCTAGCCGCATACCTAGTGACAATATCTTTTACTGGCGAGGCCACTGGTTGTAAACTCCGTTTCTTATTGATTGAATTTGACAACCATAAAGGAACAGTGGGAGTGGTTGATATCATATGAGTATCTTTAATCAGAGTCAAGAAATTGGGTTGATCTATCTTTGGTGTTTCAATGAATTGGACTTCATCGTCTGCTTCATCTTGAAAAGGGGACTTATCACTTGAATCCCGCTCTGGTGATGTCATTTTCTGCTTTTGGGAACTAGGTTGCTTCAAAGCTTTGTTCCTAGAATGGGATCTCTTCCTAGGAGCCGTGACTTGGGAAGGAAACTTTATTTTCTTATCTGAGGCCAATGTATCACCTGCAACATGAGAAAGTGGAATGTCAGATTGAAGCGGTTTCGAGAGAGAAATCACCTTAGGAGAAGACTCATTGATGTTTCCATTTCTTTTCCTCTGCAGCTAGTCATCCGTATAAGTTAATATGGATCTAGCTCTCAAATTAATATCGTCATCTTCCTCCTTGCTCCAATCAACTGTCAAGAATTTTGCTTCGTTTGATCCTTCCCATCTGGGTTCAACTAAAAATGAACCATCTTCGATGATTCCCTGTGTTTTGAACTTCAATTTGAAAGAGCTAATTTGCTGCAAGGTGAGTCTAGAATGATCGCTTTTGAAGACTTCTTCTTCATTTTCATAGTCTTCCCATAGATCTTCTAGCTGCGGAGCAACTGATGAGTTGATTTCAAGGCCGAGGGTCAGAGCTGCATATCCTTTACTATCGAAGTTTCTCCTGCTGCGGTAGAAACCAAGATTGAATCCCAGCAAATTGCTTCCGATGATGGAAGCATCATTCATGTTATTACAGACCAAAGAGTGTAGCTTAATAGGGAAAGCCGTCTCCCATTTCTCTTAAGGGAGATTATCCTTAATGACAGCAGAAAGTTGCCTGCACAATTCGGCTAAAATGAAACAATCAAGGGCATATCGAGGCAACCTCACAGGTTCTTCCTCAAACCCTCCGACTCTCAAATATGTGAACCTAGGAAACTGAATAAAAGAACTCCCATAATGTTGAACCAACCTCAGCGATTCAGAAGAGAGTCGTGGCATCTGAACACCTTCTAGAGCCAAATAAATGTTTTCAAAGAATATATCATGCACCTTACGGAAATCCTCCAGAACTCTATCTTTTTGCAACAACGGACAATATTGGAAGATGGTCATTTCCTCATTCCATACCTCATGCGGAAGAGCGGCGAGATCACATGTGCAGGCAATACAATAAGTCAAATATGAGGCCATACGAAAATCTTTTCTAGACTCTTTGGCGCGTTTGAGCTGGCTTCTCAGGGAAGTGGCAATAATCTCCGCCCAATCCATCCATTGTTCACCTTTTAAGATAATTTCAATGTACCTATACATCCATTCTTCGAACAAACATACATCAGCTGAACCTTTCACCCTGTGTAATAATACCACCAGGTCGTGTATGTGGGGTTTCATGTGGCTTCTAGTAATGACCTTCGGGAGTCTAGACCCACCTCCATAGTTAACCTTGGTCCATTTCCTGGCAAGGGTGTTTCGGTACACACTAGGGTTTTCCCGATACTCAGCTTCAGCTTGAATGGGTGAGAAAGCGGCAAAGGTACTTGCTGTTAATTTCAAAACAGAAGAAATGGTTTCCCTGGAGACAGGAAGTATGACATTACCATTTTTGCTTACTATGCTCTTGCTTCTTACATCATAATGGTCAATGCAAAGTTGTAGGAGTTCAGGGTTTACGAAGGCGGGGGGAAACGCAGCAGCTTCAATTAACCCGCTCGTTAATATTTCCATACATCCCTTAACCTCTTCCGTATTCGCAAGAAAATTTGCTTGAAGACTTTCCACATTTACCCCTTCTAAATTGATATCACAAATCACTGGTCTTTTACATTCAAGGCTAGAAACATTACCGAGAAAATGCATTACCGACTTCATTCTCAACTTAAACAAGCAAGACCTCTTTCAGACAAACCTTTGAAAATAACAGTTTTGCAGAACAGAACAAAGGTTGCTAAACTCTCACCTGTTTTCCATTGAAAAGCAAATAATCTCCTCTATCTTCCCTAACTGCTCCTTCTCTCTGAAATCAGATCTCCTCTCCTTTATCCTTTTTCTTTTTTTTTTGGATAACTTACCAGGCAACTGAATGAAAATTTATCACAGGGGAACTTTATACATGGGAAGATCGGATAATGATAGTTCATCACCTCACATCAGGATTGACATGCTCGAGGTGTCGATGCATAAATGCCTTGATTAATGATTTACCCTTTCGCATGAGTTAATAATAATTGATTTCATGCGATATCCAGTCATTCATAAAACGAAGGTCTACTCACACTCATAACAATGATGCCCTTTTCCTTGAAAAAGAAATAAAATCTTTTGATTTGACATGCTGACGGGACCATTGATTGCTTTGAGAGAAAGGCGGCGCATCGTACTTCCAAAAATAAACTCCCGCCGTCAATACTTGCCAAAAACCACTTTGAATAGGCTTAAACCGAGCTTCAAAATGGTTCAAAGTATTTCAAAGAAGATTGTCGCGATAAAAGATACTTCCTGCCAAAGAAAGAGTATTAGTATGAAAAATTTGGTCGAACCACTTTGAACTACTTCGAACCGAGGTTCGAAATGATTCGAAGTGATTCAAAAGGGAGGGGAGGAATGACCGTGGAAGCTTGCGAACTTGACCAAATTTCTTCAAAGGACGATAGACACTTAGATGATGAAGGGGAGACCTCGAATAAGATAGGTGTGGTTTTTAAAGGGGAACCCTTGAATTAATATGGCGACTCTAAACACAACTAACAAAGGGGTTTTCAATTTCCAAACAAATTGCATATTGGCTAATGATAACCCAAAAGGCCTAAATTTTTTGTTCCCTACTTGCGTGCAAGCTGGAAATGGAGTTTCGAGTGTAGTAGAATGGACCTCTAGGAAAACGTGGTTTCTCATCCTACCCCATTAAAAGTTTTCAAACCAATGGTATAATAGCATCCTCCCCTATGTGGAAATAGAAGAAGGCGTCTTTAGTTTAGGAAAATGATAAAAGACTTCCATTAAAGTGCAGAGAAAACCTTCAAAATGTAGTTTCTAGGCATAAGCATTATCCCACATTCGCTGTGGAAGGGACCTTTTTGGTATTTATAAGAAAGAACGCACACTAGTAATATGTCTAAGCCATAAAGGCTTTTGACGGACGATGCCCATGGGCACCCAAGGTGGGCCCACATGTGAGCACAGATCCCGAGGTGATGGAGGAGGTGACTGAGTGGCGACTAGGTGGACCCCACGTAGGCACGCTTCCTGAGGAAGATAGGTAGAATTTTGCAGAGAAAGGTTGGCTTAACCAGTGAGCAGGTTGAAGAGGATCTGACGAAGCGCGTGATTTCGCAGGTCGAAGATGCACGCAAATTACACCCTATGAAATTGCGAAAAAGGTAAAGATCATGCAGGTTCCAGTCGATCGAACAGTCCACACAGTTTCGCAGGCTGAAGTTGCTTGCTAGTTAAGCCCTGTGAAATGGCGAAACGCGAAAATGGCAAAAATGCAATAGGTTAACCAGTGAGCATGTTAGATGGAGATCGACTGCCTGCATGGTTTCACAAAGGAAAAATGCATGAAAGTTAGAGCTTGCAAAATGGTGAAAGCTAGTGGCAGGTCCAGTCAGCGATCCAGTAGGCAGGTCCCAGTGAGGTGGTGATGACATGGCACCTAGGTGGACAACAAGCAAGCAATGACATAGAGGAGTGAGGAGGTGTCATCCAAGGTGGCGCCCAGTGGACCCCATCGACCAATCAGGTCCCACCACATGGCAAAGCGTCAGGACACAATCAGAGCCAAAAATCAAATTTAAAACCTACTAATTACATAGTGCAAACTATGTCGAAAATTCAAAAATTTAAATGAGGTGCACAAATGGGGAATTAATTCGCCCAGGGCTCAATTTTTGGCCAAAGTATAAAGTGTTATATATTTTCGAAAAGCTCTCGGAATGAGGAATCTGATTATGGAGTTAATTTTGGTGAAGATCAGATTTTTTAGAAGCAGTTTGGTTGAAAATGAATTTCAGTTAGAAGGAGGGACACTTGGCATGTTCTGTTTGAAACTTTCTTTGTTCCCTCTCCTTCTTATTCCCAATTCTTCTCATTTTGTAAGGGTTCTATAAATTTGGAAAATGCTCCAGATTTGATGGCTTCCACTTTCTGAATGTCATGACCCAAATTTGTAAATGCTTTTGGTTTGTTTTAGGGTATAGAGGATTGCAGTGCATTGTTGTAAATATGATTTTAGTTGTAGGTCTTGCTTGTGTCAGGCATGAGTAAATTCCTCATAGTATTGTCTCTAGGTATGTATTTCATTATCATGAATTGAATCCTCAAGGAGGATAAGATTTGTCAATTTCAAGGAAATTGTGTGATTGTTTATGGGTATCCTTTAAGGAAGGTTTTAAACTTTGTAGTCAGTCATAAATGATGAAATATGTTTCCAGATCTGATAAATTTGTGAACGAATCAAATAGTGCATTAATATAAGGTATTGGTGCATGAATATCTTGTTTAAGGAAAACAAACTTACATCTATGATTCATATTTGTAGTTTTGTGTGTGACCCTGTTGTCCAATGAACAAGGCACTAGTCTTGCGGGTTTGGGGATGGTTTCAGATATACATTTAAAAAGATAAATTTATTTCCCTTTATGTTTAGGGGTGTGTGTTCCATTCTTTCCGAGCTCTGTTTCATCCTATTGTTTGTATAGATCTAGCCAATCTGTAATGTTTCCTAACATGTTGAGCTTGTGAAATGATCTATCTGCTTAGTGTTGATGCAGTTATGTGTCTGTAATTGTTGTATTTAGTGCATCAAAAGGGTGTCCCCCCCTAGGTCTAGCAAAACCTAAAGTGCAGGAGGATCAATTAGGGTCCTATGTTATGTTGTCCAAGCCCTGATGTGTTTTGTAGACTGAAATTGGCCTTTTCATAGAAAGATTTACAGGTGTTCTTGGGTTATCACTTTTGGTGAACAACACGTGGTTTTTCCCCTTACAAGGTTTCCACATACAAATATTGGTGTTATGTGTTGTGGATGTTATTGTCTTTCTGTTTCATGCATTAATCTTTATTGGTACTGCAATTAACTGATAATCTGTCTACAGAAATAAAGTTTGGTTTACTGGTATCATGCATTAAGTTTTGGTTAAGTTAATTTTGGTTTGAATTTATTGGACAACTGATTCACCCCTCCCCCTTTCAGTTGTCTCTGAGACCTAACAGTAACAATGGTTTTCTTGGAATTAGTGACATTAGGATGGGTAGTTGCATGAGATATGCCTTGATCTTGTTGAATGTGTCCTCACATTGATTGTCCCATTTGAAATGAACATTTTTATGCAATAGATGAGTAAATGGTTGACATTTATCTACTAGTTGAGCATCAAATCTTCTGATTGACTAGAGTCTTCCTTGGAGTGATCTGAGTTGACTGATATTCTTGGGAGATACCAGTTCCATGATTGCTTTTACCTTAGCTGGATCCACTTTGATACCTCTAGCTGAAACAATGTATCCCAATAGCTTTCCTAAAGTAACAAAAAAAGGCACATTTCTTAGGGTTTAGCCATAGCTTGTATTGTTCTAACCTATCAAAGATATTTTCTAGTATCTCTATATGTTCTTCTCTATTTTAGGATTTAGCTAAGATGTCATCCACGTAGTCTTTCATGAATGTATGCATCATGTCATGAAATATAGTTATCATAGCTCTTTGATATGTAGCACCTGCATTTTTTAATCCAAAAGGCATGACATTCCAGTAGAAAGTACCCCACGGACATGTGAAAGTTGTCTTTTCTTGGTCTTTAGGTGCTATTTTGATCTGATTGTATCTGGAGAAACCATCCATTAAAGAGAACATGAAGTGTCCAATAGTTAAATCTACAATGATGTCAATGTTAGGCAAAGGAAAGTCATCCTTTGGACATGCATTATTAAGATCTCTGAAGTTTGTGCATATTATTATCCTTTTATCTGGTTTTGAAATAGGAATGATGTTGGATACCCATTAAGGATATGCTACAGGTCTAATGAATCCTACATCCAATAATTTCTTTATTTTTGCTTTGACTAGAAGGGCAATACGAGGATACATTTTTCTTAACTTCTTTTTGACTAGTTTGGCTCCTGGACTAACATTAAAGTGATGCATAATAAGCTCTAGATCTAACCTTGGCATGTCTACATATGACCAAGCAAAATTGATTTTTCATCATTTGAAGAACTCTATATATTGTTGCAATTCTTCTTCTGATAGATAAGTCACTGGATGAAGAATCTTTGGTTGCTCTATTATGCCAATATTAACTGCCCCTATTGGTTCGATCAAAATGGATGACCTTTCTTGATAGTGCTCAAGTAAAGTGTCAAATCTCCCATCTTTCGGTGCCTCAAGGAGATTTTCACCGTTAGATGTGTCCTTTCTTTTTACTTTTTCTTGATCTATAATGTTGCCAATAAATGGTTTTCAATATTATACTTGATGTTCTTTTCTTTATTTTCACTTTTGCAACTAGGAGATTTTTCACCCACTTGACTGGGGGATGCGTTGCTAACATTCCTAGTGAGAGTTGTTATGGGTTTGATTGCATTAAGATGTATAGATATGACATGGTCATTTGGAAAGGTATCACTAGCGATATGTCCTTCATTTTCCCAATCAATTAGCTTAGGTGGATTAGAGGTAGGTGATCTTTAGGTTGGGATGTTTCGAGGGTTTCAAGAGTCATGATGGATGTATCAAAGTTTTCATTATGTATGTCAATGTCTAGAATGGTACTCTCATCAAAATAATCTCGTGTAAGGAGTTCTTGATTGTCTTCGGTTAAGTCCAAGTCAACCGAATGTGATTCTAATTTAAGTGAACTAGTTCTTGACATTTGTCCTCCATACGTGTGAACTACATCGAATCCTACATCTCCTTCAAAGCAATTTACTTAAGCTAATTCTTCAGAGTGATAGGAATCCCATTCCCATTCATTAGAATCTATATCACTTGCAGCTTGCAATCTATAGATTTGATCATATAGCATTTCTTCTGCTTTTCTTGTTATATCTTTTCTTCTTTCATATTCAACTTCTTTAGGGCTGAGATTGAGTTCTGTCAACTTTGCTATGAGCTCTCTTGGATTAGTATTATGTTTGTTTTAATTGAGATTTAATGTTGCTTGAGAGATATCATTGGTTTGTTTCTCTTGTTGATTTCAAGCTTGCTTCTTTTCCCATTTCATGTTTTCTTGTTCTTGTTTCTTAGCTAATGTTTCTTCTATTTGAATTGTTAGTTGTTCTTGTTTGTTTTCATATTCCTCTTATTGTTGACTAAAAGATGCATTTTACAATAGAGTGACTTGTCCGTACCCTAAGCCTATTTTGTCTGTAGTCTGCCGAGTGTAAGGCTGAATAGGATCTGAGATACCTTCTTTTCTTTTTCCTATAGGACTTTTTCCAGTGTATCCCATTTTTCTAAGAATGTTAAATCCTTTCCCATACTTTTCTATAGGTATTTTGACATTGTTAATATTTTGTTGAACTTCTTCATCTTTGTATAGCCACTGTAGCACATCTTTGTCTTCTATTTCCTCTAATAAGGTTCTAGCACTAATGAATGCTCCATCAAATATCGGAAGATGTTTCACAATTGGTTGTTGTTTAGAGTTTGATGGTTTTTCAAAGGATTTAGGAGAAAGTGGTAATTGTGATATTGAATATTCTCCATTCCCTCAATCTCCTAGTTGCATTTGTTTTTCCATACTTGACAAGATAGAGGCAAATGATTGTTCCTTGGATTGTGTGTCTGAAGATGATGCCTCTTTGTTATGCGGAACAATAACTTCTTGAGCCATTTTTAGATTGTTGCACTATTGAAATGGATTTGAGTCTGCAAAGATTGTGAATTCTTGTCCATTGTAGGGAAATTTGACACACTAATGATATGTTGATGGGACAGCTTGCAAGTCATGTATCCATGGTCTCCCTAGGTGTACATTATATGATAAGTCCAAATCTAGAACTTGGCATGCTGTGTCTTTCTACAAAGGTCCCACTCTGATGGGTAGTATCACAATTCCCTTGGAGGATCATTCTTCTTCATCATAGGCTTTTATGGTGATATTTTTTTGGACATCAACTACATCTTTTGAATATCCTAAGGCACGAACAAGACTCAAGGAACAAATATTTAGGCTAACTCCACCATCTATTAGAACACATTTAATGTACGTTTTGTGAATGAGGACTTCAATATGAAAAGGAGCATTGTGGGGATGTTGCAAGGACATGTCATCTTCTTCAGTGAATGATAAGTAGTGAGGGGTTGTGAGGTATCCCACCATGGTTTGGAATTGATCGATATCAAGATATTTGGATACTGTTGTATCAATTAATGCTCTTTCTAGAATTTCTTTGTGTGCAGGTGAAAGCTTTAAGAGTTCTAAGATAGATATTTGTGTGGGTGTTTTCTGTAATTGTTCCACTAGATTGTATTGTTTTGTTGTAGTGGATGATGTGTTTGTTCTAGGACCTGATAAAACAACTTTATATTTTCTTCTTGTGATAGCATGAGCAGGTTCTTGATTTTGTTTTTCTTTAACTACAATCACATTCACCACATTGTCATATGTATGAGCATAGTTTACCTTCACTTTACCCTTACCATTATTCATTGTTGATGATTCACCTTTCTCATAGTTTGGAAGTAGAGTCTTAAAAGCTATATGAGATTCATTTGTTGTATGTCCATCCACAGTTATTACTCCATTATCAATCAAATCTTGTATGACATGTTTCAATTTCTGACAATTATCTATGTGATGTCCCTTGTTTTGATGGAAATCGCAATAATGGTTATCATTCCACCAAGGTGGTTTTATTTGAGGTTCGTAGTTCCTTTCTTCTAGCAAAGTGATCAGTTTGTTTGCGATAAGCATTTTTAGTGCTGACCCCAGGGGTTCACCAATGTTTGTAAATTATCTTCGAAAGAAAGTTTTGATAGTTTCTCTTTGGTGGTTGTTGTTTTGTTGAGCCGCTACTGAGTGAGTAGATAAATTAAAAACCAATTTCTTTGGTTTCACATTGTTGTTATCTACTAATATTCCATCATTGATGAAATTTCAATTTCTATTCCAAAACTTTGGCTTATCATTGTGATTGTTGTTATTGTTGTTTTTAGGAGGATGGACTCCTTCTTTGTATATTTTCAATTCACCTTTCTTTATCATGGCTTCCTCCATTCTTATTCCATTATCAATCATTTTTCTGAAACTTTGATTTCCTTTCTTTTTTAAGTAATAAATCATTTGATCATTTAAGTTGTCAATGAATATGTCCATTTTTTCGTACTATGGTATTGTATGAGGATACCACGAAGCTAATCGTCTCCATCATTGTAAAAATGTCATGAAAGGTTCTCTAGTTTTTTGTTTGGCATTACATAGGTCTAGCATTTTTACTTCATGTTGTATGTTGTAAGAATATTGTGAAACAAACTTATCCACCAATTCTGAGAATGATCTGATTTTGGGTGAAAGTTTGGAGAACCATTCCATACCTAGTCCAGTTAAGCTTTTCGGAAATAATCTCACCAAGTAAGTATTCTCATGTGCAAACTCCATACTCATTGTGCAAAATTCTCATATATGATCTTGCGGGTCAGTGCTTCCATCATATTTTTCATATCTAGGAGTTTCAAAACACATAGGAAATGGTATCATGTTTAGATTTTTGTCGAATGGATAAGGACAGATTTCTTAAAGTGAGTATCATTTAACATTTCCTCTCTACATATCTTGAATTTGTGTTTGCAGTGTTTGTAATTGTTGTGTGAGAGTTGTGATAGGATTATTAACATGATTTGTTCTTGCATGATCATGATTTTGATGAATACTAAGAAGGGGGGGTGAATTAGTATACCAAAAAATACCATAAACAAACTTTTGAACAATTTAGCAGATAACCGGTACAACATATTTGCTAATAAACTAGTTAAGATAAATGCAAACCAAATAGCAAACAAAGAATTCACCCACAAGAGCACAATCACCATAACACAAGATATTTGATGTGGAAACCCAAATGGGAAAAACCACGGTGAGCAGAAACTCAAAGTAACTATCTATAGAATAGAAACTAGACTGGTTAAGGTCAGACCGGTTAAGGTCATACAATGTTCTTCACTAGAACAGATCCTATTAGGAATCTAGAGCTCTGTTAGAAGATACGTCTTGTTAAAGACTACCTTATTAAAGGATTTGTGTAAGTCCTATTAAAGACTACCTTGTGAGAGGATTTCAGATTCACAGTTGTGAACCACCTTGTTAGAGGATTTACAAAGGCTTTGCTAGGCCACCCGGTTAAGGGTTTCAGACTTGTTGAAGATATTAGTAATCAACAAGTAAGTGATCTAGATGCTAGAACAATATGCTTGGTTAGATCCTTGATAGCTCATTGTTAATGCACTTCAACATTACTTCAGTCTTCAATAACTCCACACTCTACACAGACCTAATCTACTTCTACAATGATCGCACATAACCTTTTCTATCACAAATCTCTTACACACCATACATGAAAACCCTAGACATGATGTCCTTATAAAGGAAACTGATTTCATGTCGGTCCAATAGGATTAGACTACAAGTTCCTAGGTTCAGTGCATCTAGACACATTTGGTAACATGACACAAAATCACCACCAAAGTGTCGATGGATGATAACTCATCACACATTACAGAATTATCGGTTGGTAACTCATCACAGAGTAATACCGGTTAATACAATATACCGATTACCAGTTGTCAAAAATGAAGACTGGTAGATCATTGTGTTTCGATCAAAAAGTTAACTATTGCTTGGGTCCTTTGTACTTCTTGCTATCCTCAAACCGCTTGAGGTCTCCATACCGCTTGATGTCTTTGAACCACTTGAGCTCTTTAGTCAATCTGTGACCGATAAACATCTTCTGCAAAATACCAATAGTCTAAAGACTATACATTCAATAATACACAAATACCGGTTGGAATAATTACCGGTGGAGCATAACTCATACATCAAGAAAGTGTGTGTCCATCAATGAAAATCAAAACATCATCAAAATGCCAACAGATTTTGCATTCTAGGAGGATCTGGATCTCTTCTTGTTTCATCTCTATTCCTTCTTGTATCTTCATTAGTTTGAATGTTATTCAGAATTTCTACTTCATCTCTTTTGGGTATGTAAGTTTCTTCATTGGTTCTGGTATTATTGGGAATTGATGTGTCATTCATGTGGACACCAAAAATATCTTCATATTGTTTGGTATTAGGGGGAGGATCACTTTTCTTTTGTGTCAATTTGTTCACATCAAAATCTTGGGGGAGTGTAGCACCGGATTTTGCTAACATTAGGAACTATTTTTCTTTTTCTCCCTCTAATAATTTCTGCATAAATTTATCGAATTGAGGATCTTTCTTGATGTCTCTGATATTTTGTTTTGTTATTTCTCCTTTAACTTGTATTTCATCTTCATGTTCCATGGTTATATGCTCTTCAGTTATTTCTATTTTCATCTCTATGATTCTTTGTCTCTGAGCTCTAGTTAGAACGGGCATACACGTGTGTTAGATATTGTGCTAAAATTTGATTGTCCAAAAGGTTTTTTGATAAGAGATCAATTGTCAAGGTAAATGTGATCGCGCAATATGACACAAAAAGATGGTTCAAGTGTTTTAAGGTTTGCAAGTTTTTTGATCTTTGGTTTTGGAGTGCAATGATGATGATTTGATAAAAACCAAGTCTAGTAGGAATGATATATCCTACAATGTGGGACAAGATTATCCTGACCAAACATTCTAGTTTTGTGATAAATGATGATAGATCTTGATGAGAAACTATATTTAAGTGACCAGTTTACCAAAGAAGATGATAATGCACTTTGAGATGTTTAGATCTTGAAATTGTTGAGGGCGAGCACTTCAAAATATTGGGGTGTTTATGTTCTAAAGTATGATTTTGACGAAGAAGATAATTCAAGCACAAAATGACAGAGAATATATGCTTATGATTATTGCAAATTGATCAAACAAGAATGATATATCCCAAAAAGATATGCAAGAAGAGCTCTAGACTGACAAATATAGAGACTTGTACAACAGAATACCCAACCCCAAATGACAAGAGATACCAGACTATACGATAAATCAGAAATTTCATGTAAAAATCTCATTTTTCATATGATATTTCTTTCTGAACAATACAACAAAATATTAACCTCATATGACAAATGACTAGATAGTACAATAGAGAACCTAACTCATACGATAGAAAATAGAGCAGATATAAAAAATGTGTTTGTTTGGTCGAATTTTGATCAATGAAGTCTGATGTTTTGCTTATGTTTTCCTCTTTTAGATGTCTGATTTTTCAATTTAGGGATGAATACACAACAAACATGTGATATGATAAGTGACCAAAAGCATGCTAACCCTAAGTAAGTTGGATGAGGAGAGAAAACCTTTGCTTACAAACTTAGGTACACACCCAATAGCTAATCAGAATATGGCCGCTGAGTCTCACGCAATGGATTCTCAATGCCGCATTATCCAACTCCAAACGCTAATGGGGGTACAATATGAAAAGTATCTTGGGAGAGTTACTATCTCTATTACACAAAGATTATCCCCCTTTTGGAGGTGAATTAGGTAGATTCTATTTTAACTTGGCACTAGTAAGGGATCTATTTGGTGCGTTGAGGTATAATACTCAATTAAGAGGTCTCCCAGCCTTGAAAACGAAGGTTTGATATACTCGAAGCTACGAAGGAGAGCTATTCTCGAGCACTATTGTTGACTTGATTTTCATCAAATCACATTTATTTTATAGTGGGCTGGATTACTTGGCGTTATCCATTCCCACTTAGGTCGTTCCCCTCTCACTGACCGTAATGGCTTTAAGAGTTATTAGCTCCTCGGGAGGGCAGGGTTGCTAAAGATATGCACTAATGAAAGAAAATGATGAGTCTAGCTTTCTGATCACCTAAGAAAGGTGAGAGCATACTCACCTATCATCAAAGACACAAAATAAATGATTGTTCATTCCTTTAGCAAAATCAAGTATGCCTAGAAAGATTAAAGAAGACACTAATACATTTAGCCTAAAATTTTGATGGAGGTTTCCGACGGAGAAGGTATATTGTGATCAAACTTGATTTTTTTTTGAAAAAATGCCCAATTTCATCGGAATTCCGATGATAATTCAACATTTGGTTTTGACGTAGAAGGAATTGGCAATGACATTAGGGTTTTTTTTGAAAAAGTGCCCGCATTTGTCGAAATTTCGACGAACACGTGCATTACTTTAAAAAAAAAGAAAAGACCAAGTCATTTCATAAATCCTGCCTCTTTACAAAATCTCACCTCTCATTTGTCCCACCTCTGTAGCGAACCTGTGGGTTTAATCATGGCGGGGAAGATCATTGGTCACTTCCCAAGGAACTGCCCCAAGTAGAGTTGGAACTAAGATTGCTGGAAGCTCTAGAGATTTACCACCCTGTCAAATTACAAGGTTGCCCTTATTTCAATCCCTTCCATTATTTTATTCATGTGAATCATATTGTTCCCTTTTTTTGAGTTTTGTATGAAAATAGTTATCATAAACTGAAAAATATTGGCATGGCATGGATGGTGTGTCATTGTGATGCACAATTTATCTAATAATTTTGTATGCACTTATTTGGTTTTGCTTGGTGAGGCCAACTTTAATGCAGTAAAAACAATGCTTTGATCAAATTCTTGAATATTTATAAATCGAGTCACACTTGAATATCACCTATAATTGTTATGCTACAACTTAATCACATGTCTAGTGGAGTAATAGACAACCTTATTTTGCTGGACAGATTTGGCAATTGGGTCATACTGTCCTGAGTGTCTCCCATTACCATTCCACTGTAACCTTTTAGACCATAACTATGGGATGCATATGGGACAACTCACTACTTAAACTTTAAATCAGAATACTTCCACAGCCAAGGGTTTAAACTTTAAACTTGTACATATACTATTGCTGTCCATAACTGAGAAATAACTATGAAAAACTAGATGAGCTGTTGTTTCTCAATTTATATGGATATATATGTGTTGGTGTTTCCCATTGATTCTTAGATGTTCTCTAAAGAACAGTCATATCTTCATTAGTTTACTAATTTGAAAGAAATTAGGAAAGGTCTAGTACCTTGTAGAGTCACTATAAAAGTTTTAAAAGAAGATTGTGATTTATCTTCATCTAAATGTGTTACTAGTATAGGGAGATCCTCTGTCCTCTACTTCTTTGATCTTCTTGAGACCTATTCATTCTTATAGTATGTAGTTCAGTTAATTCATATATCATACTAAAAACCCCATCTTCATTATTTTCATCATTGATCTTTGAGAATAGATTCAAAAAAGTTATATTGTTTATAGAGATATATGTCTTCTTCTACTACACCCCTCCATGATATTGCATTAGTCATGTAGACTAATTTAACAATTGTGTTCTTACAAGAGCAATTTGAAGTGATGTGGCAAAACTTGTTAAAAATATAGTAGATTATAGTTTTGGATCGAGGCTTGGGATACTTGCACTTGCAAAGGTAAGTGTGTTCGGAGCATGAAAATGATGATGATTAAAGGATCACTTACAAAAAAATGAGTTTGTATTTTTTGTGAGAGTAATGCTTGTGAGTAAAGGGCTAGCAACCAAAGGGGCCAGTTTAAGGAAAGTAAGGATCACGAGACTTGTTTTATTGCTTAGTAAAATTTTAAATATATTTGTTCTAATTGATGAAATGAATTATTTCAATTTGAGCCATATCAATGAGATGAATCAAAGAACAAGTAGCAATAATTGTTGGTGTAATAGGGATATTACCTAGCTACTTCCACTATTAGGTCATTTTTATGCCTTATCATTTAAGTTTACTTAAGGTATACATAGGATACTTATCACTTTATGTCTCATATCATAAGATTAAGATACTTTCATAATGTTATGATATCCTACATGTCTCATCTTGACCTATATAATCAAGGGGTTCTATTTATAATCTCATTCATTCATATTGTAAACTTGCATTCATTGATAAGAATATAGTTTATTCATGTCATATTGATCTTCTCATTTTGTTGTGCTTTCCATTAGACCTCTAGATCTTGGGTGGCTATCTCCATAGTCAAATCTTAAAATATTTACCTTTCTAGATTCTATAAAAGAAATGGTTTTATCAAGAATATCATATGGAATAGCTTCTAAATATTTGCATTTGATAACAATATTGTTAGAGCATTTTGCTTTATAGGAAAATAATCTAAACTTGACTTTTTTTTTCAAGCTAAGACAAAACAAAGTAAGGTAGTACAATAATCACTTTCTCTAAATTGAGATTTTTTGGCAACATTTTCCAAAAAAATCTCTAAATTAGTCACATAAACATACTTTCTCACTATCTTCTCCTCCATATAACCCCTTGGATCAAATAAGGGTATAATTCTGAATGCTCTCAAATTATACATAGTAATATCTTTGTCACATTGTTTTAAGTTTCATATCTCATGGCAGTGGTTACTCTTGTCATATGATTGCTATTGTGTAGATGGGTCCTTGAGCCCTAGTTTAATCCCATTTTTTTATCTATATCAAAGATATTCTTGGCATCCTCACTCAATGGGGATCAAGCTCTCCCTACCTAGATTAACCTATATCTAAATTTGGAAAATGGGTGCAGAAGTTTGAGTATGAGTACTCTTCGGTTATTTGTCATGCTTGTAAGGAGAAAAATAAGGATGAAACTTTCCCTATTTCCCAGGAGATTCAAAATATTGATTCTAATCAAGGGAGTTCGCCTTTGGATTGTTCAAGGATATATAATGCTTTGGGTTCTAATGATGGATGTGCCAATGATATTATGTCCCTTCATTGCCCCAAGAAAATAGGATTTGGAGAGAAGGGTCCTTCCTTTGTGCTCAATCAAAGAGCTTTGGATCAATTTTTTAAACCACCCTGATTTTAGGATGGTTCATTTTTGCTTTTGTTATTCCGCCTCTTGTTGTTTTGTTGTTTTGGAGCTGTTTTGTTTTGTTGTTTTGTTGGGATTAATGCTTCATCTTTCTCTTTGCACAAGGGATCAGGGCCCTTTCAAAATCCCTTCTTATCTAATTAAAAACACTCAATGATGATGGATCATTATAGTCCCCCCTCTATGCTTGGATTTAAAAATAGAATGAACTCTAACTACTTGTTTAATTCTAATAGAATATGACATTAGGGTACCTAGGTAGCATAAGAGGTTGTTCACTAAATTCTTCCACCTTAATGATAGTTAATGTTAAGGATTGAATGAAACAAACTCTTGTTCATGGATCACCTTCTTAGCCTCCTATGGAAGTCATTCTTTGTGTGGTCTACCATGACCATAATCAGGGTCTTAATAAATGTATTAGATACTCTCTATTATCAATAAGAGAGTTATCATATTATAGTCGTGGCGAGTGGTTACAAATAAGATTAGTGGGTCCATATTTCCCACTTGGTTTGTACTTAGAAACATTATCATTTCTTAGTTGTATGGAAACTACAAATTCATGCATCTAGGAAACAATACACACTAGCTATTATATGATTCCACTAATGAGAAAAGCCTAGTCAATCTTATAGATTGTGGAATTAGTCATGTCCCTCATATAGAATATCTATATATGGAGTATTCTTGCCTATAGATTACCTATTATTTTGCTTAATAGTGTGATTATTTCACATACATCATAAAAGTGCCCTTCTAATATGTTTGTGCATCAATCTTGAAACCATATTTTTATTAACCAACCAATGATAAGAATTATCTTAAACATGCCTCTATATTTGAATCCCACTAGCTTTGATAATCAACCATAATAACCTTAACAATGCATCGACGACAACAATGCCTAATAAATCATCAATTGTCTTAGGTGAATCTAGCTAAAGCCAACCCATCAAATCCACTAATCTCCCTTGCATCCAAATGATAAAATTTTATGGTTGTTGGAACAAGCTTGGGAGATTGAAGAGATATAAGGAACATTTCAACTTCCAAAATACCAAAGGAACAAAAATAATTAGCTAACGCATCTTCTTTTGGGAATTTTTGTATTTAGTTCTTCCTTTGCAAATCAACATACCCTATTTTGGTTTCCCAAATATTTACTAAATATCTTTGAAGATAAATTGGGAAGAGAATCCATCATATAGATATTTCTTTTCAACAACCTTAGAGGACATTGTTTTGTCTATCATTTATTATAATAGCTAATACCCAATTTTTTTATAAGATAACAAGCAAAACCTCCTCTTCACAAACTATGTTTTCATTAATAATCCAAGAATGAAAAAAGGAACCCACATAAAAATTACTTACTCCCTGCCATGAAGGCAAAAGAACATCCAATTTAAAGATAGATGTACCAAAAGGAAAGAAATATCACCTCAAAATCTATCTTGAACTTATACATTGAATCTATACACACGAGAATCCCCTTAATAACTCTCTCACAACTTTCAATGCTAGAAGAATGAGTGTTTTCACAAGACTTTCATACTATGATATTTATATCAAGATTCACTTGCATAGTTTTAGAATCAAGCTGACCCATTCTCATGAGTAGTTTACATGAACCCCTCATAAGAATGGATCACTTAGTACTCATTTCATCAAAGTGATGCTCATAGTGGTGAAGAATTAGGGATTCCTAGGAGGACACCCATACTAATACTACTCTAAATCAAGCACGTTTAACCATGTAGATTGTCCCAAGATCAAACCCATTCAACTTGCCATCCCATTTGCAAAACCTTCATCAAGTGGTGTGCCTTATAAACCATTCATTATAGAGCAACTTTAGCTTATCCATTGACAAGTGGGAGGTGTTGATGTGTTTTTAATGCACATGCAAACGTAGAATAAAATACCCAAAAGTTTCTTATCCTCTCTTGAACAAAGTTACTCAAATGCTGGAGATTTGCTTAAGGATCACTTGAGACAACTCCAAGGTTCTGGTATGTCGGGTCACTACGTGTGGATAAACATAGTTGGTTGATGTGATTGCTAGTATCACAAGGGGACTTATGTTGAATTGTCAAATGCTTCAATAGCTGGAACTTGATCATCTGATATTTCAATCTCGTGATGCTTTTTGTCCTAAACTAACTTGAATTGAAAAAAGGGCAAAAGGTGAAGTGTTAATAAAATCTATTCTAAGGCCTAGACTGTAAGAAGATGGATGAATGATTAGATGGAATCCTACTAAGTGAGGTCTCAACATAGGGTTATATGAGATAGGGGTAAGTTCAATAGTGATTTCTCCTCTACAACCTTTGCCATTCTATGCGAAAATGAGAGCTTGACAGCATTCTTTCACTTTTAGCTAGCTAAATTTTTCAAGAATTTTATCTCTAGATTTAATATTTCTTTTCTTGCATGAATCTATTAATTTTGAGATAATAGATCTTGCCTTCATGAATTGATCCTAGTTTATCCCTTTAACCCTAATTAATTTATTTAGAGTGTTTAGTTCCATTTTAATCCTTTCTTTTACAATTAAATATTATTAAAAAATTGTATTATTGTTACAAATTTTGTGGATATTTAGGAGAGACAAATAAAATATAAATGTAATCATTCCATATTTTTGTAGGAGATATTGAAATGAGACTAATAGGAAGAGTAGTAAACATGAGTCACGATGAGCACTTTAGAATAAATCTAAACATTATAAGGAAGAGTAGCTTGGATAAAAAGAAGCGTAATTTATTTTCCAATATGCAAGATTATTACTTGGGAAAGAATCTTGAAAGAGGATTGAAAAGATTCCTTGAGCTAACATTGGCTCACTTATCCAAAATTATGAGGAAGGATTCATTAATGAAATGGTCATTAACAAGATGGAGAGAATAATAATTAGGAAGACATAGATTTCACATGCTACTAGGTGACTAGATTGGAGAGAAACTAGAGGCAAATCATTTAGCTTGGCCATGACACAAAGTCTTAGAATAGATGCCAACCTTGGTGAATGGAATGAAAATCCCAAACAATTAATGAGTGGTGAGACAAGTAGAGGCATCTATAAATTTTGTTTTGAATAAAATAAAGAAAAAATGGGACTAAAACCAAGGGAAATGCACATGGAAAGGATATGATGAAAATCAAAATAAATAGTTTGAAGATAATATTAGTTACCTAAAGGATATTCCACTTGATTATTTGGTATATCATAACTATTTTGAAAAATTTTGAAACCATTAGAGGTACCTTTTTCTTCTATAGATGAGGCATTCATTCATGTTGAAGTTGTGATAGCTTATTTGCCTCTTTATAGACAACAAATTATCCATACGAATTATCATATATACTTGTAACCTCCATCCCAAACCACCTATTTCACTCTTCTTCCTTTGTGTACCTCTTTTATCTTCCATTACCTCTTCTCTTACCTAAATTAAATTCAAAACATAGTGTATATAGCATCAAAAAAATTCCATATTTGATTAATATTATCCACAACATATCGAAAAGACAAATACCACACTTACTATGTCATCAACCAAAAAAAATTTACTTACATATTCAAAGAGTTCAATAATGGAGAAACATCCATGCGGTGCTCTACACATGTCCTTGAAGGTTCAAGAAATACTTATCCTCTATTGGTCCAAACTTTAAATCACTTTCCATGCATGAAAATAATTGCAACCATACACAATTTCCCACCCAATAGATTCTCTCAAACTAGTTTACTATCTTAACATAGGGTCAAGGAAAAGTGGGCCAAAATAGGAATCCAAGTGTCTTAAAATCCTTCAAGACCATAGTGGTGAGGATTGAATTTCTTTCTTTAGTGGTATCTTTCTGTAGATTAATTAGTTGGGGATTCTATTAGGACCTTTTCCTAATTAAAAAAAATATATAAAGATTACATCCCTAAATATTGTATTCATAATAGAATAAATTTCTACAATATTGAGACTATATTAATAATAGATTTATAGTGATGAATAAAGATATATTTAAGATTATCAAAAAATTGATGTTTTCTTTCTCCCAACCGTCATTGGATATTGGGTGATCTTTGAGGCATTATGTCAAATAGTTCATGTGCCTTATCTAAGCTTACATATTTTGCATGCATGTGTACCTGGGTAGTTGCACTACAACATCTATACTCACTAATCACATTTGGTTGGAAGTTTCTAAATCCATTTCAAACACATCTTGTGCATATCCTGCAATCATAGCATTCCATTAGATCGTCTTTCTTTGATGCATCTCACTAAACAGTTCATGCACTTTCATGTCTATACTTCCACATTTTCCAAACATGTCAAATAGAGCATTTCCAACCGTAAGCATCTGATATTATTGCCCTTACCTTCTGCTTTGATGGAAGCCCATACTTTATTCCAAAGCTCCCATTTTGGCATAGGTAGAGAGTACGTTGGCAAATAAAACTGATCGAAATGGAAATCTATTTGTTGCATTGACTGCATTGTGAGGATGCTTATGTATTTCATCGACAACATAAAGCAGGAAAGGACATGAGAATATCTCCTCGAGGAGGTATTCTATGACAACTACGAGGTAGATGAGATTTTCTTATGCCATTTGCTTTGTTCTATGCAGTCAAACGTGAGAACACTGTTTGAATTCAAATGCTAATGGTGATTGTCTTTTTGATGGAAACAGACGAGAAGGGACATCAAGGGAAGGAATGGGCCCACAACACACCTAAGCAGTCAAATCTTAGTGTGTGTTGTTTAAGGCTGCCCCCCTAAGACATCATAATTGATTGGCTCTTCACTCCTAAGACCTTCAAAAGTTTTTAATGGCTTCATTGAGTCCTTTTGTCTTCCAAATTCACCTGCACCAACTTGAATTCTCCTTCAATGCTTGATTGCCTGTTCACTTGGAATTGAATTGATTTTGTAACTAAGAGATCACTTGAATTGTAGGTAGACCCCTTCAAATGACAGGGTAGGCTTCCTTTTATACCTTATATATGTCTTGAAAGCATTTTATCTTGATGTCTTTAAATTAAAGTACTTTCTCTTCTATGTGGTATTGGTGGAGCAGATCCTTTTATGATATGTAAGTTGAGAATATTTTATGAAAGGTCCCTAAATGAATACACTTTAAACTGATTTTAATATACCTTGAAGTGTGCAATATGGAAGGTTTGTATTCTTAATCTCCTGCCCATTTCTTAATTTAAAAGATGATATCTTTATTAAATATCTTTATTAACTTGATTTCTCCTTCAATTCTTGATGAATGCTTGATTGCATGTTCACTTGGAATTGAATTGATTTTATAATTAAGAGATCACTTGAATTGTAGGTAAACCCCTTCAAATGACAAGGGAGGCTTCCTTTTATACCTAATATATGTCTTGAAAGCATTTTATTGTGATGGCTTTAAATTAAAGTATTTTCTCTTCTATCTGGTATTAGTGGAGTAGAGGTTGCATTGCATCATCCTAGGATACATATTTCCACAGATACAACACAAGTTAAATGCATCCCAGGTCGATGCAAAGCAACCTCTGCTCCAGAGAACACCAAAAAATAGAGAAAGAACTTTAATTTAATGCCATCAGGATAAAAGTCTTTAATCAAGACAGATAAAATTTGAGTTTGGTTTCATCATTTACTTTGCCAAATTCTTCACACGTAACTCCTGAATCAATTTCCTACTCACAAGAATTTTATTATGTCTCAAATATAGGGAAATAGAAGGCTTCAAATAGAAAACTTGAACATGCAACTAAATCCATTGACTAACCAGAAGATCAAAATTAAGAAATGGTTTGATCATCTGAGAGATGTTGTAGACTTGCAACTCACCAGCTAAGTTTTTGCGGGTAAGAATTTTTTTTGTTTTGGTTATGGTTGTGGTGTTTATAGGGAGACATTTACAAATTTATATCTATTTTCACTATTTAATGGTTTATGGGTTTGTAATGGTAATTTAATGTTCTTTCATATTTTTGTATATATTCTTTATAATAGCCTATTATATTGATTTGTTCTATTATGCATAATGGTGTGGGTCAGATGACTTTGCCATCGGTGCATTAAAGCATTGAATGAGTTCTACTTTTAAATTACATGAAACATTTTTAATTTATTTGATTTAGTATTATTTGCAAAAAATGATTATCAATGATGTTTCCTTTCTCCAAGAATTGTCTAGGATCTTTCCATTAGATAATATGTAACATCGAATGACTAAATCTTTTCTTTACAAATGTTTATTTTATTTAATTATTATCTAGGCGTGAATTAAAGTTTATATTTGTACGGAAGTAGAACATACAAGTTGAAGAGTCATGTGCAAGCAAATTTCCTAAAAGAAAGCAAGCAAGCATTATCTTGAATGACATGGAAACAAGCTCATTAGCTGCTTAGAAGAGAGCAATTGGAGAATGGCAGAGGAGAGTGTTTAAGGGTGATAAATAGATAGATAGTATGCAATACAAACAAACAATGTCTGGAGTGTCTCATGTGATGTCTCTAATTTATGTCTAGAGGGACTAACTAGTTTTGGAGTTCCTGTGAAACCTATTGGGCCATGCTTGGAGGAAATCAATGTGTTCATGCAAGGAGAACCTTTTTTCTATTATGAGAATGATACTTTTGCGCCAAGGGATATTTGGAATTCAATATCCAAAAATTTCTATAGTGTGGAACAAGAATTGGCGGACTCAAAGTATAATTGATAGCTTTCAGAAGACCAAGAGGTTATGTACACAATCTCCCAATAGAAGAACAATTTCAAGAATTACCTCTCCCCCCCATGAATATTTAGAAAGAACTTCCTCAAATAGAGGACTATTGGCCTCCATGGGATCAAAGAAAAAAATTAAAGCATAGACTCTAGACGATGTGGTGGTGCCCTTCGTGAAGAACTCTACACTATAATTGAAAATTCATGAGGGAAACTACAAGATAGTGAAGATAAATACAATCTTGAAAAGTGGGAAGAATGGATCTTGGTTTGGGTGGGGCCAAGTCAGGTGGCTCCTCTAGAGGTTGACAAGATAGAAATCATATTAGGATTTGAAAAAGATCACACTCGTGGAACTCCGTGTGAGAGTGATCGATTGTGGTGTTTGGGTAATGCATTCCAAATAGATACAGTTGCATGCCATCAGGATAAAAGTCTTTAATCAAGACATTACCCATTTGGAATGCAACTAAATCTATTTGGAATGCATTACCCAAACACTGCAATCGATCACTCACACATGAAGCTCCACGAGTGTGATCTTTTTCAAATCCTTATATGATTTCTATCTCGTCAACCTCTAGAGGAGCCACTTGACTTGGTCCCACCTAAACCAAGATCCATTCTTCCCACTTTTCAAGATTGTATTTCTCTTCACTATCTTGCAGTTTCCCTCATGAATTTTCAATTATAGTGTAGAGTTCTTCATGAAGGACACCACCACATTGTCTAGAGTCTATGCTTTAATTTTTTTCTTTGATCCCATGGAGGCCAATAGTCCTTTGTTTGAGGAAGTGCTTCCTGAATAGTCATGGGGGGGAGAGGTAATTCTTGAAATTGCTCTTCTATTGGGAGATTGTGTACATAACCTCTTGGTCTTCTGAAAGCTGACAATTATACTTCGAGTCCGCCAACTCTTGTTCCACACTATAGAAATTTTTGGATATTGACTTCCAAATATCCCTCGGTGCAAAAGTATCATTCTCGTAATAGAAAAAAGGTGCTCCTTGCATGAACACATTGATTTCCTCCAAGCGTGGCCCAATAGGTTTCGTAAGAACTCCAAAACCAGTTAGTCCCTCCGAACATAAATTAGAGATGTCACATCAGACACTCCAGACATTGTTTGTTTGCATTGCATACTATCTATCTATTTATCACCCTTAAACACTTTCCTCTACCATTCTCCAATTGCTCTCTTCTAGGTAGCTGATGATCTTGTTTCCATGTCATTCAAGATAATGCCTGCTTGCTTTCTTTTAGGAAATTTGCTTGCACATGACTCTTCAACTTGTATGTTCTACTTCCATACAGATATAAATTTTAATTCATGCTTAGATAATAATTAAATTAAATAAACATTTGTAAAGAAAAAATTTAGTCATTCGATGTTACATATTATCTGATGGAAAGATCCTAGACAATTCTTGGAGAAAGGAAACATCTTTGATAATCATTTTTTGCAAATAACACTGAATCAAATAAATTAAAATGTTTAATGCAATTTTAAAAAATAGAACTCATTCAATGCTTTCATTCACTAACGGCAAAGCCATTTGACCCACATCATCTCTCGCCGTCAGAATTCCAACAACAACTAATGCAACGTCTGACGAGGATGCTGTGCATCTGATGGAACTCCTCTATCAGAATTTTATCCTTTGGAGTAGGAATTCTGACGATAGGCCAAGATCACGATGGTATTCTTTCGGGGTATGAGCATCCATGGCAGTCATCGAAAAGGTTGGAGGTGATGTCGAAATTGCGACGACCACACGAATAGTTGGAACTTCTGACACAAAGTTTTCGACGGCTTTTTTTGTCGGTAGTGTGATGAAATTGTGTTAGAATTCTGATGATTTGCCATCGAAATCTTGACCCGAATGTAGTAGTGAGACATAGAATTTAGTTGAATTCTTTTTAGGCAACCTGTAAAATAGATGCATTAGTAGTCATGATGTGTTTTTATGCAATGATTCTTTGACAAGCATAATCTTCGACAAATCATCTTGCAAAAACTAGTTAGGTTGCCAAAAATCTCACAAACAGACTAGGGTTAGCATTAGTAGTAATCAATTAAAGTATCAAATCCTTAAAATGTAGTCAATTTAAAAACACAGAAGTAGAGTGTCGTATGACACACTTTACCAACTCGTACGAGTCAGAATGAGAGATAGTATGACATTGAAATTTTACCAAAGGCTTGTATGAGTTAGGATCTCTTGTTGTTCCAGCTCACAAAGTATGTCATACTAGGCCAGAAAGGGACTCATATGACATTCTGATTCAGACCCGACAAAGATGAATGTTTGATGAAGCTTGAGAGGTGAAAAATGATACTTCCGGCCCCACGGTGGGTGCCAAAATATCATGCTTGTGAAGTGTATACTATGATACCTACAGCTACAACACAAAACACTCAATAGATCATTACAAGCATGGTTAATGAATTTAAAGCAAAGAAAGATAAAACCATAGCTAAGCGATCTATCACCTCCTAGTAAATGCAAGTGTAGATTTTCTCTCAGATTTGATTAGGAAAATTCCAGTGAATTGTCTACACCTAAAAGGAGGATTTAAATGATAAATGATGCATTTAAGCTAGCAATGATAATGATTAAGCTACATGATTCCATGATTATGCTAGAAAATATGCTAAAATGATGCAATTAAGCTATGATTGTTGGTATTTTGGATATGTTGGTATGGTTTTGTCATTGATGTCAACACCTGTCAACACCTATCAACACTTATTAGCACTTGGATATTCTTTTTTATGTCCACCGACATGATTTAGTGACTTATGCACAGTCACTGGTATCTGGTTCACCGATAGGTTATATTGTTCTATTATCATTTGGAGATTACTTGTTTATGTTGAAGACATTTTTTGGACACTTGGTTTTGGTGATTTGATTATTAGTACAATCAAGTTTGCATATTTGCTGTTACCGACAAGCATTATCTATTCTAGATCAGCATGACACACTATGGAGATAATTTGTTATTATTGTAAATGCATTGAGATGACATGATGCATCGTATATTGATTCATTTGTAATTGATTTTATTGTAATATCTTTAGTGAGCTAACCTACACATTTGGTCTTAGGTTTTGGTGTATATGTAAGATCTCATTTGTGAGATTGGTGTGTGAATGGTTATGGGAATGCATTAAGTGGTAGAGAATAAGGTATATATGAATATAAGTAGAGCTATACACACAGACATCATTCAAGATTCAAGGAGGTTTTGTAGAAGACAAATCAGAGCTTAACTGGTACTGAATCCAGCATATGAAGATGTTATTTTGAGTAGTACATTATCATTGGATTTAACCATCCAATTGTAGGTAGTGTGACTCCCATTTTGTGATTGAGCAGTGAGCTCTAGGCAGTTGGCCTTTCTGCATGTGCAGACCCCATTTGTATACACATACTATCTATAGTAGTATCATTTGATTGTGGGTAAGGTTTCCCACCATGGTTTTTCCCCTTACAAGGTTTCCATGTACAAATAACTGTGTTATGTGTTGTGTATGTTATTTGCCTTTCTATTTTATGCATTAATCTTTACCGATACTATTATTAACTACTAAATTGTCTACTGACATTAAAGTTTGGTTTACTGGTATTATGCACCAAGTTTGTCTAAGTTAGTTTTGGTTTGAAATTAATAGACAACTGACTCACCCCCGCTCTCAGTTGCCTCTGGGACCTAACAATGATAACAATACTCAATTGATAAACTGAACTTGCATATGCCTATATTAACAATGCCTGAAATACAAATGTGATGGGATGATTATTGCTCCAAAATGGGGTCTATTTATAGGATTTCCAAGGCCAGGGGTAAGGTGGCAGGAATGAATAGTCAAGATTAAGTATGAAGATATCAATGGTGAAATTGGAGGAGGTTGGAAAAGAAGTTGGATGAAACGAAACAATTGGAGGTTGGTAGGAGAAGGGGTTGGATGAAAGGGGACAATGTCATCTCCATGGTGGCAAGTATCAAGAAGCTTCTAGAAAGGTTGGATAAAAGGGAACATGTGCCATCTCTATGATGACAAGTGTCAATAAGCTTCTAGAAAGGTTGGATAAAAGGGAAAATGTGCCATCTCTATGGTGACAAGTGTCAAGAAGCTTTGCTCATGAGAGAGAAAGTGTCTAAGGAAAGGGGACATGTGGCCCAAGAATGCCATGTGTCTCAAGGGAAGAGTAGGTTTAATTAAACCTAGGGTTAGATGAAATGAGTTAGGTTTAGAAGGGGTTAGGCTAGGTGGTTATAAGTTAGGAGAATTTGTGGGTAATTTGAATTTAGATATTCAAATAAGACTAATTAATTCTCAACAACTCATAAATTGATTTGTTTTAATCAATTAGAAGATTAGAAGAATTAATTGAAGATGGAGGAAAATTAATCAATTCAAGGAGATTATGAGAATGAACCTATTAAATAAATCTTTAGATTTATTAATAAGTAGATGAAAGGGGGAATTTGATCAAATTACTTAGTGAATTCAATTAAATTAGGAAGGGGAATTAATTAAACAATTGCTTATTTAATTAATTATCTTTAGGCCATTTTTAGGTGTATAAACATCAAAGCAATATAAACATTAGCCTAGCTCAATCACAAAAACTAGATTTGCAATGATAAGAAATCCTAAAAACATTCAATAGAGATATTGAAAATAAGACATTCAAACCAAATGAAAACCATTACAAATGCGAATATCTCCTCTAGAATTCTCCATTGTCCTTCTTTCTCCTTCAAATTAGTGTGTTTGTGGATCTCACCTACAAGTGCACAAGCATAGTATGAAAGCAAGATTGACAAGATGAGATGACAGCGTAAGGATACTAGAAGCATGATTGATTCTTTGAAAAATGTGATTAATTGATTGATCAGATCCCTTGATTGAAGAAATTCATCCAATTTATAGACAAATTGGAGAGATGAAAAGATTAGCATGAAGAGATTTGAAAGGAAATTTCAAATCAAGAATGACAAATATGACAAATTATGACAAAATTGACACTTTCTATGCAAGATTGATTGATTGACAAATTATGACAAAATTGACAAGGTTGCTATGCAAAATCGATTGATTGACAAATTATGACAAGTTATGACAAGATTGCTATGTCATTCCCATGAAATTAGGAGAAATGTTAGAAAAATAGGAGAAAATGGAAAATTAGATGAATTGGAAATTAAGAAATTAGAAATTGATGAAAATTAGAAAATTAGGAATTAGGAGAAATCAGTAAATTGGAAAATTAGGTAAATTAATTAATAGTTTTTCATTCATTAATTAATTCACAAAAAGAGGGAGGAATTAATTAGCCAATTAAATAAATATTTAATTGTGGCAAGAAGACTTAGGATAAATAAATGAATTATTTAACCTAAAGGGAAAATGACAAACAAGACTAAATGAATAAATCATAAAACCTTAAAAGATGAATTAGAAATGCAAGGATGACAATTAGGTCTTGAAAAAAGATAATTGATGTAAGGTCGATTATGATTATGATTCTGACTTGATAAATGATTTGATTGATAAACAATTGAGATTGGTTGACAAATTGACCAATATTGATAAAGAGACCAAATTGATAGGCGCCAATTTGATGAGGAACAATGACTAATTGATCCAAATTGACATGATAGAAAAGGACAACGATCGATGACAAATCAATCGCAAAATTGATGAGATTGACAAGAGGACAAGGATCGATGATGAATCGATCACAAAATGACAAGATTGACAAGGATGAGGATCGATGACGAAAAATCATGACTGAAGATTGCTATCAACAAGACCAAATTCGAAAGCAAGACAAATGAAGAATGCAGAAGGACTCAATGCTTGCAAATGATAAAGACCAAGTGTGCGACATAGAAGAAATGTTAATGCAACACAAAAACCCTAAAATAAAGCAATGTGCGAATGTTAAAGTATGACTCCGCAAGCGTTGACCATTTTTAGATGTCTACATTTTGCCCCTCTTTGAGACAATGCGATTTTAAGCGTTGTTTCAAAGAACAATAATGAAAATGCCCCAGACAATAACAATGACATATGCATGTCCCCTCGAGGAATTGGTCAAAAAAATCCAGAAAAGAGGCCAAGTGATCGATAAGAATGACAGAAGACGATAGGTTCAAATGGATCAAATGGACTACCAAGACTAACGGAAGAAATAATGTTAGTAAGAAGAAATTAGACAAAGGACAGTTAGAGATGAAGGAAAACTTGCTTTCAAAAATGCACATAAGTAGGTGAGAACCTTCATTTAATGTAGCAAAGCAGATGTAGAGCATCATGGCATTGAAGGCCAGAGCTGGAATGCAAACCCTTTTGCAAAAGACAAACACATCGCACACAAGGAATGAGTGAAGCATCCTAGGGTGCATACATCAAGGGTCAAGGTATGTACAACATTCACAGAGTGAACGTACTTATCACAGACACCCAATGATATACTTGCCCCAGTTTGTGACAAACATTCCACAAACAGCAAACACAACAAAAGAAAAAGAAAAAGGGACCATGAACCATCCCGGTCACTCTAAATCACTTAGTGACATCATCGAGCAACATAGGAACATGATCGAAGCTAAAGATAAATTAGTAAAAAGATAAGACGCACAAATTCAACCAAGTCAAACAAACAGTCTGATCATCATTGTCAAAAGTGGAAAATAAGAATGATCATGTTGTCTGGTTTCAGGGAATGCGGTATCCCGTCTAAGACATGACATAGTCTAGTTTCGAGTATACCACACCCTGTATAAGACCCATGATAATAGTGACAAGGACAAATGATATTGATGTTGATTGATGGACATGACAATTTTGATCAGTTTGAATGTCTAGTTTGATTGAAAAGTTTATCTGTTAATGTGTGATTTCATTAAAGCACAGTGTTTGATTGATTGTCGTTGGATGTATGCTTGGCGATCTGTCTATGCACAAAGGGGATATTTATGGACAAAATGCAAAATGCCAAAGAAATTGTTTTTGGATTTTAATGTTTTGAAATTTTTTTAGGAATTTCAATTTTTTTACAATTTTTTTTTTGATTATTTCAGGACATTATTTGATTTTTAGAGATTTTTTCAGGACATTATATGATTTTTAGGGATTTTTTTCAGGACATTATATGATTTTTAGGGATTTTTTCAGGACATTGTAGCCGAAAATGAACACATGATTTTTTTTTATGTTTTTGAATGTTTTTCAGGATTTTTTTCAATTTTTTTTTTGATTATTCTAGGACATTTTTCAATTTTTATGATTTTGCCCCCAGTGTCTAGCAAGGCAAGGAATATGACAGGTGAATAAATAGGCTTTCTGAAATGTTGGTGGATAGAGGGAAGACAAAGGCCTTTTATCATGGAGACAACAGAGATGCAATTTTCAAGGGCTATTGCGTGATGGGACAAGAGACTAGATATGACAATGTAAAGAAGGAACATGGCATGAGGGATATGTCGAGAGATTTTTGAAAAATATGTTTAAATTTTGCGTCCTTATGTTAGATCAAGATCAAGGAATGAAAAAAAGTGTATGGATAGTGATAAGATATGGATAGGATAAGAAAGACCAAGAATGGATAAGGGACATGGACTGAAGGTCGGGATAGGCTAAGGGATAGTGGCAAAAAGTTGCAATAAGCTAGGGAATATGGATGAGAGGTTATAATAAGCAAATGGATAAAGACCAAAAGCTATGATGGACTAAAAGCTACAAAAAAGATGCATGATGCTCATGAATATCCTCAGCCTTGTCAAGATCAAAGGTGGAAAGGGAAACTGGACATGAGGGACAATAGGATATGAAGGGTAATGACAGGGGTTCAATAGGATAATGGAACAATGAAGGACAAAAGGATATGATAGGATAAAACCTGTCCCCAAGTACAATATGCAAGAAGTTCATAGATTACGCATGATGCCTATTTGCCAGGTTTTCATCATGGTACTTGCCCAAGGCGCCTGTTTGCTAGGTTTTCACTAGTGGACAAATTATTTTTGCTTTACGTTTTTTTCTTTTTCTTTTTTTTTCACTTTTTTTTGGATTTTGACTTTTTCAATAGAAGTTGGACACATGATAGGGGATGGAAGAAGGAATCAAACATCTTTTTATTTGGATATTAGCCTTGAAAAAAAATGGACCATGACCTTTAAAAGTATGCTCAAAGGTGTTGGTAGGATAAGGACATGGAAAACAGATGAAACTAAGGCAAGGATTTATGCAAAGGATGGGATCAAAGGGATCGAAGGATGGAAAATATGAATTGGATAATGGATAGGGTATTGGAAGAACTATGCTTGAGTGGATAGAAATGTTGGCAAGATTGACATTGGCACACACCTTGAGGGGTGATGGACTGATGGAGGAAAAATAGATCTTAGATTATCAGATTTGGATGGAGGAATAGCTTGGGATTTTGGGACATAAGAGCCCAAAATGGATGAAGAAGGTGATGAAGGAATAGACTTGGAAGGTTTGGATGGAGGAATAGCAATTGTAGATGCCAAATTTTATGTTTCTTTAGGGTTTTGTGCTTCAAGGAGCTACTTAGGGATCCACATGGTTTTTGATTTTTCATGCTTTTGTGGTTCCTTGGAGTGCATTGCTTGCATAAGGGATTTAAGAACCCATATAGATTTTAACTTTTGTTTTTGAGCAATGGGCCTTTGTGACCTTTTGGATTTTTCCTTTTCTTTTTGGATCATATTTTTCTTTGCTTTGACATGTTGATTAAATTGGACGTGTTGATCCTTGAATACATGTGGATTTCTAGACTTATGACTTTTAAGCTTGGCATCCAAATTGCTTGGAGTGGGAAAGGAATGCATGGATGGATATGAATGAAATGGAGTTCTTTTGGATTGATGAAATTTACTTAGGGACATGTGCCTTTGCTGACCTTGCATAGAGGACGAAGGAATATAAGGACCTAAGATGGATGGAAAGTATGATGGGGAAGGGATATGTTTGGATTTTGAAGGGATGTTGGATTTAGTAGGGGTACCCACGTCTTGAGGAATTTCACTGAGGCCATGACCCTTAATATTTTCTTTAACATGAAGGGATTCTTGCTTATGGAGATCTACTCCTTTTCCTTTATGAATATATTGACTTGTAGGATACTCTTTTCTTTGGGAAGAAGGCGTGAGTCCATTATGAGGTGGATATGATATGAGAGAAATAATGAGATCTTGAAGTGGATTAGATTGCACCAAAGTGGAAGAACCCATTATGCATGTCGAGGGTTCATGAACATCTTGCACTGACATGTTAGAATCATGAGGGGGTTAGGATCATGAGGGGGACATGGTTCAATGACAAGCTCTTCAAGAGATGGAATGGGAGAAATAATGGGATCATCAAAAGAAATGTGCTCTTGGAGTGTATATGAAGCATTAAGACAAGGAGATGGAGGAACAAGTGGATCTTGCAGAGGATCTGAAGGAAGAATTTGATCTTGACAAGGAGGAAGATCATTGGAATCCTCTTTAAAGGTGCTTTGCTCTTGATTTTTAATGGGATCATCGGAAAGGATGGAAGGGATATCTTGATCTTGTTTAGGAAGTGGAATGTCAATGGGATTTGAAAGGATATTGTGTTCTTGGATAGAATGGATAGGAATAATGGAATCATTGTGAGTGTCTAGGGAAATGGGATCTTGGTCAACAATTGGATGGGATGATAAGGTTTCAAGATCTTGATCTTCATCTATTTCAAGACACATTTCTTCATGCTCTAAATTATCCTCTTGACATGGGGTTGGACTTTGGATATGCATGGGGGATTTTGGCAAGGGATTAATGCTTTGGCACGAAGGGGATGGAATCTGAATGAGACTCTCTAAAAGAGAAGCATTTGATGGCATTAAATCTTGCATTTCCAAATAGTACAAGGGATTTGTATAAATGAATTGATTAGCCTATATTTATGTGGCAAACAATCCTTGGGAGGATACATTATTTAATGCATCATTTGGAGGCGATGGTGTAAATTGCTCTTGTGAAACTTCAAAATATGATGGAATGGGAGGGGAAGTGGAGGCAAATTGAGGGTGTTGTTGATATTGCACGGACATCAATTATGGTTGTGATGTATGATAACTTGTTTTGCCTGGCCCATATTGAGGCACATGTTGTTGTTGATGCTGACAAATCAGAATTTGCTGACTTTTGGCTAATTGTTGTTGTCTTGATGTAAATCCCATCATTTGCAAAAAACTTTGCTTGTGAGGTTTCTTTTGTTTCTCTTTTAGATGGGGGATGGAACTTGCATTGACTTGCTGTGTTGTTTGTCCAATCCACTGTGGTGGTTGCAAGTTTGAATTAACTTGTAATGGTGTAGAAGACACTGCAACATGTTGAATGCGATATTGTTGTTGTTGTTGGGTTGGATATAATTGTGATTGCCTTGGATTAAATTAGATTGCATTATCGGTTGATACGTCAAACTTTGTTGCATCATTGGTGCTTGGAACCTTGTTTCAATAGACATGTCACTATGCAATGTTTTGGGGATTTTTGATTTTAAAAGGATGATGTATGATATGCAACTAAATGCAACCTAAATAAATGAAAATGCAATCTATGGTAAGAATGCAACCTATGTTTTTGTTGTTTTTCAAGACTTGGACAAACTTTTTGGAATGAAAACCTAAAGACTCAACCTTGGGAAGTTGAAATGAAGCCAAGACCTTAAAGGACAAAGGACCAAATGACAATAGGACAAATTGACAATGTCTCACCTATATGCTTGGATACTAAGCCAGGTTTGAGAAAAATGATATTGATGACAAAAAGACAAAAGTTTGATAAGGTCTAGACTTCCTAACAACAACTTAGGGTATTATCCAAAGTTTTGATTTTTTCAAGTTTGACAAACCCAATTTCTGAGACTAAATGTAAGAAGGCAATGATTATGACAATGACTTAGGATATGACAATGAAATGCAAACTTAATGAAATGATTTTAAACCTAAGTACAAAATGAGGATGCTTGCAATGAAAACAGACTAAAATGAAGGGAAATGACAATATGCCTTAGGACCTAAATGGGACTATGCAAAACCTAGCCTAAAGTGACATGAATTTTGAAACAAAGACATTCTATGTTTTGACAAGCCATGTTCAAATGTTGGACGAATACTTGGACAAATTTGGACTTTTGTTTGGATCTTGTTTTTGAATTTGAAGGTTATTGATTTTGAAAATCCAAGTTGATTATGAGCGCTTTTGAAAGTTTGTTTTTAATTTAACCTTTGACAATCACGAAAGACAAAATGTTTGTTTGACTTTGACTCAAGATAGTCAAGCACATTTACAACAAATCCTATGGCTGGCAAGGGCAATATCTATTCAATCCTCTAACCATAAAATACAACACTTAGCCAGATAGCTAGATGCTTGGTAGCACTGGCTCCCCCTTACAGTGCACTCACTTCTTGGGCATACCAAGCTTCGAGTTCAAGGGGCATCACTTCCCAAGAACTTGCTATCTCTAACTAAGGAGTACATGAGAGGTGTCTTTGGCATGCGCGTATCACAATGCCTAAGCCAACAGATAGAAGGATTTTGGCCTTTAAAAACTGGAGATCCTAGTAAGGGCATCCATACAGGTGGGTATTGATCTGGCGAATAAATCATTGCAATACCATTCCAGCACCCGTTGTCTACAACTTTCGTTGCATCCATAGTTATTTAGAGTGGTTTGGAAGAGCTTGGTTTTAGCTCGTCACCACTTAGGGTCGTTCCCTCTCACCAATGCCTGTGCGAAGTGCCAGGCAAATCGGGAGGCAGGCCCAATTCTAAGGGTTAAAACATGCAATCAAACTAAAAGCAAACAAAGCATGCATGGTGTTCATTAACCTTTAAGAAATTAAATGTGCAACTACTTTAAAAATCACATGCAAGATGTTTTAATAAAATTCTTTGACCGCGTCCTGCATAAGGTTTGTTAGTAGTTTGACTTTTAGTCTTCGTCACATGTAATGCCAAGGTGTTGCACAGAGAATTAGTAACAAAGAAAAACCAAAATGCAGAAAACAAAATGATTTTTTTTTATTTTTATTTTTTTTAAACAGATGCAAAATGCCTCAACATAGGTGCAAAACTCATCAAGATGCACCTGTGTACCTTACCTAGGCACAAAACCCACCCACACAGGCGCAGAAGTCCCCTGAAAGCTCTGAGTTGCTCTGTTTCTTAGGTTTTCACCTACAAATCAGCTCAAAAGAACTCAAAAACATAGTTAAGGGGTTAGGTTCACATCGAGTTCACCAATTAATGTAGATAGGAATCTAGAAATCATCAAAGTAATATAAACATTAGCCTAGCTCAATCACAAAAACTAGATTTGCAATGATAAGAAATCCTAAAAACATTCAATAGAGATATTAAAAATAAGACATTCAAACCAAATGCAAACCATTACAAATGCGAATATCTCCTCCAGAATTCTCCATTGTCCTTCTTTCTCCTTCAAATTAGTGTGTTTGTGGATCTCACCTACAAGTGCACAAGCATAGTATGAAAACAAGATTGACAAGATGAGATGACAACATAAGGATACTAGAAGCATGATTGATTCTCTGAAAAATGTGATTTGATGGATCCGAAAAATGTGATTAATTGATTGATCAAATCCCTTGATTGAAGAAATTCATCCAATTTATAGACAAATTGGAGAGATGAAAAGATTAGCATGAAGAGATTTGAAAGGAAATTTCAAATCAAGAATGACAAATATGACAAATTATGACAAAATTGACACTTTCTATGCAAGATTGATTGATTGACAAATTATGACAAAATTGACAAGGTTGCTATGCAAAATCGATTGATTGACAAATTATGACAAGTTATGACAAGATTGCTATGTCATTCCCATGAAATTAGGAGAAATATTAGAAAAATAGGAGAAAATGGAAAATTAGATGAATTGGAAATTAAGAAATTAGAAATTGATGAAAATTAGAAAATTAGGAGTTAGGAGAAATCAGTAAATTGGAAAATTAGGTAAATTAATTAATAGTTTTTCATTCATTAATTAATTCACAAAAAGAGGGAGGAATTAATTAGCCAATTAAATAAATATTTAATTGTGGCAAGAAGACTTAGGATAAATAAATGAATTATTTAACCTAAAGGGAAAATGACAAACAAGATTAAATGAATAAATCATAAAAACTTTGAAGATGAATTAGAAATGCAAGGACGACAATTAGGTCTTGGCAAAAGATAATTGATGTAAGGTCGATTATGATCATGATTTGATTGATAAACAATTAAGATTGGTTGACAAATTGACCAATATTGATAAAGAGACCAAATTGATAGGCGCCAATTTGACGAGGAACAATGACTAAGTGATCCAAATTGACACGATTGAAAAGGACAATGATTGATGACAAATCGATCGCAAAATTGATGAGATTGACAAGAGGACAAGGATCAATGATGAATCAATCGCAAAATGACAAGATTGACAAGGACGAGGATTGATGACGAAAAATCATGACAAAAGATTGTTATTGACAAGACCAAATTCGAAAGTGAGACAAATGAAGAATACAGAAGAAGGACTCGATGCTCACAAATGATAAAGACCAAGTGCGCAACATAGAAGAAATGTTAATGCTACACAAAAACCCTAAAATAAAGCAATGCGTGAATGTTAAAGTATGACTCTGCAAGCATTGACCATTTTTAGATGTCTACACAACCATATTTGTTGCAATTGAAATATTTTCCATTAAACTTATAAGCATTAGGCTGTCTTATCAGTTTGTTCTAATCTAGATTGTTTGTAGAATGAGAACTTTTTCCAACTTCAAATCCAAGTCCATTAGTATCTCCATTACGTTTCTGATTTTTCAACATGTCATCAAGCTCCTCTGAACTTTTCTTGAATTTGTCTTTGTGTTTATTTGCAGTAGCTAACTCATTTTCCAGAATTCCCTTTTGTCTTATAAGCTCAATTTTATCATGTTGCATGTGAATCAGATCTGCCTTCAACATATCATTTTCATGACTGAGTCTTAGATTTTCATTTCCAGCATCATTGAGTCTCCTAGTCAAGTCTTCTTCATTCTTCTTCATGTCTTCAATATCTTTACATAACATCATAGTCATATCTTACATTTCATTCTTCATATTACTATTTTCCTATCTCAACTTGTTTGCAAGTTCTCTAAGGGTTTCTTTTTCATCATCATCTTTTTGCATCTTCTCATGAAGTTCTTTTCTTTTATTTTGTGCTATAGAAAATTTCTCCTCAAGTCCTTTAATGAATTCATGTTTAGTTCTTAGATCATCTTCAAGTTTGATATTCTTCAACTTTTCTGCATCATAATCTACAAGAGCTCCTTCCAATTGTTTTCTTAAGTTCTCCATCTATACCGATGTCAGAATCTTCCTCAAGCTATTAGGCTTCTTAAAATAGAGGACCAAGCTATCATAACAATTGTTAGAATCAATGACAGTCACAAAGACACTAAGAGGAGGGTGTGAATCAGTGTCTAACTGGTTAGCAAAATATTTAAACTTATTAAGAACTTTGTATCCCAAAACAATGTACCAGTAAATGAGAATTAATGAAGCAAATAAGAATAATAGAGACAACATAGAGAACACACCATAACACAAGATATTAATGACGAAACCCAGTGTGGGAAAAACCTCAGTGGGATTTGTGACCCACAATATTCACTCATTGACAAATGAATAAATATTACTTACAATGAGGGGCCTGCACATGCAGGAAGGCTAGTAGCCCAGATCTCACTACTCAACTACAAAATGGAAGTCTCACTGACTTACAAAATGGATTATCAAAATCCAATACAATGTATTGCTTCAGATCATCATCAACTATGCTAGGTTCAATACTAGTTTAAGCTCAGTCTATAACCAAAACCTTCGCTGTCAAATATATCACCTTATACAAAATTATCATCTATCCTCTCTCTCACTTAATTATGGCCTATAAGATCTCATACATATATGGGTCTTTTACAATATTCCATGTCGGCTTGAGTGTCAGTAAACATTATTGCCATTATCGATGAAGTGCCTACCAGTGTATGTAGAAGTCTATTTCTGGTTCCGGTAACTACTGGTGGGTTGCCAAGTGATTGCCAGTTGGTTTCTAGTTGGTTGCCATCAATGACAACATCAATTATTCTCATAAGAGTGTAGAATGCCAACAATATATATATATATATATATGTGTGTGTGTGTGTATAAAATACATTTACTATGAGAAAGTTTATTTTATTTATCAGCAACATTAGCATTTCTTTACGTATATGTATATATATATATATATATATATTTGTTTTACTGTGTCATTTCCAGATTGACCCATCCTTTAACCCAAATGTAAACCTTCAAATAAAACTTACAGGTTGTGACCATGGAGGCTCACCTCACAACCTAGGATTACAAGAAGCCACCCTCGAGCTAGGAGAACCAAGGCTAAATGGGTTATAAACAAAATCAACAATACATGCAAGAAAGACTTATAAAAAACACAAACTCCCAACCTAAGGATTCACATTGTCACTATGTGACTAACTTTGTGGGGTGAAGGTGGACCAAGCACCTAGAGGAGATCTACAAGAAAGAGAAATAAATACCTTCACAAGGCTACCAAAATACAACCAAATCAAGGTCACAAACTTGACCCAAAAACTTCCCTTACAACCCCCATGGCTTACAAGCCCAAATCTCTCCTTATGTCCCCCTTTTGCATAAGCATAAAATAATGCAACAAGGGTCCCATAACCCTTGTGTATCTCTCTCTTCCAAGAAGAGGGTCTCTACACTCTTAGGCCATCAAGCATCCCTTCACCCCAAGGATACTCTTCCCTCCCAAAGGTGAGTATGGCCTTGAAACACTCATATCACAAGATAATCACAAAAATCACAAATATAATCACAAAGAATGATTTCAACAACCAACACCACAAATCACATAAACAATAAAAGAAATTTTACTTCACATATAACAATGATAATCAAAATACATGGAATAATACTACTAACCTTTGATCTTGCAAATGGTATGAGGAATGGTTGAAGAGCTACTCAATCCACTATTCTTTTCTTCCCAAGACCCAAAAATGTATTTCCTATCCCAAATTTTCCAAAAAAACTCTAAGTCTCCAAGATTGGAGAGTGGGTGATCAAGATCCTATGTTTTAATATCTTCCCTAAGTAGGCTCTCCTCACACTTTCCAACTTCCTTGGAAAGGATGTGAGATCCCATAGGTTGGTCTTCCCAACCTCTTACATGGTTTCTAAAAATGGAAACTGAAATAGGTAAGAGAAAGTGGGGAAAAACAACTATCACTCAAAAGGAAGGTTGTTTAACCAAGGAGCAATCCTCAAAAGTTGAATTTTCGTCCATCTTGGAGAACCCAATTTTGAGGTGACTTGATAGTCACACGTGAGTGGTCATATGGCTAAAATTGACCTTTACCCATAGGTATATCATATGGGTCTTCAAAAGTTCCCTAAACCTAACCTTAGGAGTTAGTTTGACCCTCCAGAAACCCACCTAAAGTTTTTCTACGGGTCAAACTTGAGTTGACCATTCTAATGGCTCTCTAACCAAGACTCTATTGGGACCACAATTGGATATTTGAATAATGCATTGGTTACACAAATTCCCTCCAAAGGACATGCCATTGCCAACTCACATCACAACAAAAGTGTCAAGTGACACCATAAAATACACATCACTTTAATATGCTTGGCATGTCCTTTTTTTGAATTAACAAAATTAACAAATACAAATTGAACACACATTCAAGCATTCACATTTATGAATATAAACACATCACATATGAGGTTTTGTCTCTCCAAATAGACAACCCTTGGCTTTACTAATGCACATAGGTCTAGTTTGATTCTATGAATAGTTTCCATGGTCACATGGATTATTTTTCCCACACATCTCATTTTGCACATTAGTAATCTCAAATAATCACATGCAATATTAATATATGTAAAGGATACAAATCAGACGCTTTGCATATAATTTACATCACAACAATCAAATTATCAATTATCCAATATAATCCACATGAAATCATTTACTCAATGACATCATTATAATCATCATGAAATTCAATCTTTCGTAAGGCATGTATGCATGTTTTCTAACATCACAAATGGAGTACTGCAAATCAGAAATAGATGACATACATCATATCAATTTTATACAATCAGTGGATCATATAGAATCTATATCCATAATGCATCAAAATAAACTATCAATAATAGGTCCAACATGAAAAATAACTACAATGCTATGATAGCTTGGTGTAGGGCCTCATAGGTTTCTAGCTATGAAAGAGAAAAGAGATAGATGGAAGAGCAAGAAAGAGAGTTGGATGAGCTTGAAGCACTTATTGATAGAAGATTGCCTAAGGGAGCTAGTAAGTATGATGGAAAGTTGCCTTTGAAATGTTTCTCTTTTAATAAGATAGTAAATTTTTCTTCTAGGTGTCCAAAAAGAATGTCTAGGTATGATAAGCATGACAAATTTGAAAGGCATGATAGATTTGATAAGCATGATCGATATGAGAAGCATGATAAGTATGATAAGCCTAACTAGAAGTTTAGATATCAAAAAAGATGTTATTATGTTGATGATGAAGGTGTGATAGATGAAGAATCTAAGAATAGAAATTCAGAAGATGAATTTGTACTTATTGTTATCAAGGAAGATGATCTGGTACTAGTGAATCCTACAAGCTGCATTGAGGAGAAAGTTGTGGCTACTAAGATTGAAGAGAAAGATGAATGGGTAATTGACAATGGTTGTTCACATCATATGATAGGTGATTAAAACAAATTTGTGAATATGGAAAGGTATGATGGTGGTATAATGAGATTTGGAGATGATAAATCTAGTGTGATATGTGGTAGAGGTTCAATTTATTTTTGATGGTAAGCATAATATTGATGATCTCTTATATCTTGAAGTTTTGAAGAATAATATTTTGATTTTTGGATAGATGGTTGACAAGGTATATGATTTTCTATTCAAGAATGGTAAATGTAAGATTCTAAATGCCTTCGGTATAGAAATTGCATCAGGGACTATGACTAAAGGTAATATATTTAATTTGAATGTTGGTGAGAAAAGTTGTTTGATTGCTCACATAGATGAAAGTTGGTTGTGGCATAAAAGGATGTGTCATGTTAATTTTGACTGCATGATAAGGATAAGCTCTACTCAAGTTGTTAGAGATTTGCCTAAGATTGTGTAGTCATCTAATCCGGTATGTAAAGAATATCAGTTGGGAAAGAAAACAAGAACTTCATTAAAGAGTAAGTTGTATACTTATAATTGTTTATTGTATCTTGTGCATACTAATTTGTGTGGTCCTACAAGAGTGAGAAGCATGCGGGTGACAGATACTAGATGTTGCTAATTGATGATTATTATAGGATGATGAGGGTTACCTTTCTAAGGGAGAAATCAAAAGCACTAGAGAAATTCAAGATATTCAAAGCTAAAGTGGAGACAAAGACAGGATTAAAGGTGAAGTGTTTCAGATATGACAAAGGAGGAGAATTCACATCTGGTGAGTTTGATTCATTTTGTGTGAGGAATGAAATTAGAAGACAATTAATTGCTGATAGAACCCCTCAACAGAATGGAGTTGTTGAAAGGAAGAAAATAACCATTTTGGATGCTCCTAGGACTATGTTGATTGAAGGAAATATTGCACAAACCTTTTGGAGAGAAGTTAAGGTGCAGGCAACCTAGCAATCCAAGATGAAAGTTTTGTTTTCATTCAAGTTTTGTGTGTTGTCTTTGTGATGTAATAATGGACCAACCATTTGGGACTCAGTAGAGCCATGGTTGAGTTGTCCAAGTTTTGGTTTGAGTCATTTGTGTTAGAGATGCTGACAACCTGAGAAGTGAGATGCTTGGGTAGTTCATAGGAGAAGTACTCCAGATGAATGTATTCATGTAATAGGGGTCAATTTTTTTGTTTTTATGTCTTCTAGGGTGTTTGAGGACCTTCAGGAGTCTTGAAATGCATTAGAATGAAAAGTTGCATCTTAGGAGTAATAAGATGTAAAAAGTAGTTTAGCAACATTTTGCAATTTTTGCAAAAGTTGCATTTTTGGTTGATCGAGTTGAAAATTTGGTTGAACCAAATGAACCAAGAGTATAAAATCCAAAATTCACTTCATTTCATGGGTTGTACAATTGGGAATGCAAGCGAATGTTTTCGGTTGTTGAAACAATCTTGTTTTCTTCACTGTTTGATAGGTTTCACTTGTTTTCATTGATTGGTACAGTCCAGTATGAACTAGATTGTGTAAACTCATTGTAGGGCATGAGTGTTGATTAAATTTACTTTCCAAAAGATTTTTTTGTAGGTTTGATTGTTCTTAGTTGCAAATATTTCTTCCATTCTTTGCAAGTAGGTGTAAAACCCTTGCAAGTAGGGTTTAAGAGCAAAAATGGCTCTAACGTAAGCATTCTTTGATGGTACCTGTTGAAATAAATAGGAATAATAGGTTAGGGTCTATATATAGTTTTAGGATAGGATTTGTGGTTTTGTAGGTCATTGAGGAGGAAATATAATGAAGCCCTAGGCTCACCACTGGGATTAGGTAAGTTAGGACATCAAAAAAGTGAGTTTTTAAGAGCACATGGGGATTTGTGTAGGATAAAGTGTCATATGGATGGAAATCCCTCTATGTTCCCTTGAGGAATCTCTGATTATTTGGAGAAAAATTTTTAACTGGTGAAGAGTTTGAAACACATATTTCCAAGTCACCCGGTGAGGCCAAAACCCTCAAAACTAGTGCAGTATTGGAAACCTCACTTGTAAAAATAAACTAGATGTAAATTTTCAGTATTCTCTAAAAATTCCAAAAGGGTACTCGAATCCATAATTTATTTCCAGCCTTGTTTGGGAAGTTTGTAAACTAAGACCCCAAAACCGCCAAGGGAGGGTTAATTCAATTAGGCCTATTTGAGCCTGATAGAGACCTAGAAAGGTTAGAAAGCCAAAGAAATGGGATTGGTGATCATAAAAACCTCAAAATACTCAAAACACACTTTGTAGATACATTGTGAGTCCCTTGAAAGTGTTTGTGTGTTGAGATCCTTGCAGGAATGGTTGGAGCCCTAGAGTGGTGTGTGTATGATTGAGGTGGCAACCTCAATAGGAGGAGTTGATTTTCTAAGACCAATGGTTATACCTTGGAGGCAAGCCATAGTGGTTCAGAACTTGGAGGTCTCAATAGAAAAATCCCCTACTAGTGCTCATTGAAAGGGCTTGAGTAGTTGAAGGGTTGAGTAAGACAAGTCACTCAAGAAGGTGTATTGGATCTGGCTCCAAGACTCTCTACATCAAGTTGTTAGAAATTCTTCTTACACATTCAACCGGGTGTATATAAAAGGTGATTCCGGTAAGACTCCTTATGAGTTATGGTTTGGTCATGCTCCTACAATTAGAGATTTCAGAATTTTTGGAAGCAAATGTTATATCAAGAGTGATGAGGATATAGGAAAGTTTGATGCATGATGTGATGAAGGATTTTTTTTGGGTTATTATACTAAGAGAAAGGCCTACCCATGTTACAATAAGAGGTTGAAGAAGTAGTGGAAAGTGAAAATGTGAAGGTTAATGAATGTCATGGAAAGAAGACTAGAGTATGTGGATATGAATTTGATGACCAAGATGTTGTTTCAAAGCATGTGCAGACTGAGATCTTAAAGAAGAATGCTCTGGTAGAGATAGTTAATCTAGATATTACTACTATCAACTTGAAGAAGTTAAAGAGCCTAACAATCAGAATAATTAGAAGACTCCAAGGTATGTAAAATTGAATCATTTTGAAAATCAGATTATTGGTGATAAAAATAAAGGTGTGATGACTAGGAGAAGGATTTTTGCTGAAGAGATATGTTTGATTTTAAAGATTGAACCTAAATATGTTTAAGAAGAATTTAAAGATGAGAATTGGGTAAAAGATATGGAAGAAGAGTTGAATCGGATTGAGAAGAATAACACATGGTATTGGCATTACAATAGAAAGGAGATTGCTGGCATATCAATAAGGATATTGAAAAAGTTGTTGGAGATTATTGATATAACTGAAGAAGGATGATTACTGTCTTAATAATATTATTTTGTCATTGATGTCAAGAAATTGATTTTCTGATTCAGTATGATATTGCCATATCTTGAGAAGTATGTTTTGATGAGTATTAAGAGGTCGGTAAGTAACACAGAAAGAATGTGATAATGAAGGGGAGAAATAAGTTATTCAATGGGAAACTATTACCGAGTTAGACAATGATGAGATCATGTTGTTTTGATTGTTTTGATATCCTACATATGTCATGATTCTAAGTTTAATACTATACTATGTCACCGAGCAAAGAATCTAATCAGTAAACCCTAAGGTACCTAGTCGATAAACCCTAAGGTTATCGATATCAGTTAAAGAAGGTAGAATGTCTACTAAGTGAAGTGCAGTATTAACTGAGTAGTTGATTAGATGATTGTTATGTTGCACAAGAAGTTTGTTAAGGATCTACGGCAATCGAAAATCAAGAGGAAGATCTACAGCACAAATTGAATCGCAATAACCTAGCACAAGTTCCAAGGAAGGAATGCAAGTTCCAAGGTGAGGTAAAACATTTTTTAGATCGAAGGATACATTGAACCTAGTCAAGTTTGATGATCTGATGGCTAAAATTGATCATGGGAAATGTGATCAAGGAGATTAAGTGGTTAGAAATTATTTATAAATAAGGAATTGTTGATGAATAATGCATGCGAGCAAATGTATGCACAATGATGCTATAGTAATGTTTACTGAGCACAGAAGCTTGAAGATTTGATTGAAGAACAGATTGAGAAGCCCAACAAGCCCAACAAGGGACAAGATAAGTCTTATGAAAAAATTGTTTTGAGCACATAGAATCTGCTTTAGCATTTCAAATGTGAAGTTGTAGATATATTTTATTACTGTTATTTATTTTGTAAGCGATAGGAAATCTCTTAACTGAGTGGACTTAACAGTCTTATTTGTAAACCCTCTAACAAGGTAACATTCTAAATGAGTGTTTGAAATCCTTTGACAAGGTCACTTCTAACAAAGTGCAAGAGTCTAACAAGTCTGATGGAAATCCCTTAACTGGGTCACATCTAGCAATGTGTTTGTAATCTGTAACTGGATTAAGATTTTAACGAAGCATACTCTAGAAGGGTATATTTCTTAGTGGGTCCGAAATCCCACAGTGGTTTTTCCCTATTTGAGTTTCCATGTTGAAATCTGGTGTTAAATGTGTTATGATGTTTTAAGTGTATCTGTTTATGAGTATTTAATGATTTACAATCATAGTTTCATATCAGTAGAGGCTATTGAGGTTGAATCTAGTGAATATATTGTATAGTGAAGTTTTTATGATTCACCCCCCCCTCTCATCTTAATTAACACATGGGAGCTTGTTTCTATACCTAAAGACAAGAATGTGATTGGCTCTAAATGGGTGTTCCGGAATAAACTAAATAAAGTTGGCAAAGTGGTGAGAAACAAAGCAAGACTGGTATATAAAGGGTGTTCATAGATGGAAGGAATTAATTATGAGGAGAATTTTTCTTCGATGGGTAGAAATGAATCTGTTAGATTACTTCTTGCATATTTTACTTAAAAAAATTTCAAGGTATATCAGATGGATGTTAAGTCAGCCTTCTTGAATGGTGATTTGGAATTGGAAGTCTACATTGAGCAACCAGATGGGTTTTCATTATCAGATGAAGGAGACATGGTATGCAAATTGAAGAAAGCACTTTATGGACTAAAGCAAGCCCTTAGAACATGGTATGCTATATTGGACAGGTATATGATGAAGTTGGGATTCTATAAAGGGACTGTTGATAGTAATTTGTACTTCAAGGTTGATAATGATAACATTTTGATTGTTGAAGTTTTTGTTGATGACATTATTTTTGGAGGAAATGATGATTTGAGTATAAAGTTTGTTGATGATATGTAAAAAGAGTTTGAGATGTCTATGGTAGGTGAGATGAAATTTTATTAGGATTGCTGATTGCATAGATTGACAAAGGCATTTTCATTTCTCAATCTAAGTATGTGAAGGAATTGTTGAAGATATTTGGGTTAGATGATTCCAAACCTATTGGAACTCCTATGGTGACTGGATGCAAGTTGTTTAAGCATGATGAATCTCATAAAGTTAATCAAACTTTGTATAGATCTATGATTGGTAGACTATTGTACTTAACTCAGACTAGACCAAACATTATGCATGATGTTTGTCTTTGTGCTAGATTTGAAGCTGATCCTAAAGAAAGTCATGTTACTACTATGAAGAGGATTTTTAGATACTTGAAGGGGATAGTTGACTATGGTTTATGGTATCCAAAGAATGATGATTTAATGTTATGTTCTTATACTAATGTCGATTGGGTAGGTGACATTGATGACCAGAAGAGAACTAATAGTGGAGATTTCTTTCTAGTAAAGAAGTTGGTTTCATGGTCCAATAAGAAACATGATGCTATATCTCTATCTACTGCTAAAGCTAAATACATTGTTGTTGCTAGCAACTATACTCAGGTAGATTCGATAAAGTATGTGTTGAAGGATATTAGAGTTGTGTATGATGAGTCTACTATTATATATTATGATAATTCAAGTGCTATCAATATTTCTAAGAATCTAGTATTGCATTCTAAAACAAATCATATATCAATTAAGTATCATTTCTTGAGGGAGAAAGTTAGTGATGAAGAAGTCAAATTGGAGTATGCATCTACAAAGGATCAGATTGTAGATATTTTTACTAAGCCTTTTCCTACATATACATTTGTATATTTGAGAGAGAAGCTAAGGGTCTTTTCCCCTCTTCATGAGAACTAGACGCATTGAGTTGCATCAATCCAGTGGACTGCATGGTCTTATCTTCTTATCTAGATTAATGAGTTGGTACTGCTACTCAGTCAAGGTAGTTAGTAAGTAGTTCAAATGTTTAGATTTTTGAGTTTATCCTAAAGGGGAGAGATGGTCCTTCTTAGAGGGAGAAAAGAATGATTTGGTTTGCATTGTTGTCAAAGGGTGAGAGAAGCATGTGAAAAAATGCCTTATCTTTGAAGCTTTATGTGCATAATCTTAGGGGGAGTTTGTTGGAGAATGTTGGTATTGATTTATTCCTTTGCATTGATTGTTTTTCACATTCATATGTTTCCATCAATGTCAAAGGGGGAGATTGTTGAATATTGTTACTGCTAGGATATGTTGTTGTCATTGATGTAAACATATTCATGTGCTTTGGTGCTCTAGTGATTGTAAAAAGTTGATCTAGTTGGTTTATCTATTTGGGATGTTAAATTAACTAGAAATACTTCATTCTTTATTGGTTTCAATGATCTAAAAGTTTACTTGATTATATCATTTGATCTAGATTGATGTTTGGCTTTTTTGTTCTAAGGTTGGAAGAGTCTGGTATTTGATCCATTGTGCTCCAGTATGATCTAATCTTGAGTTGTGGATTTGGGAGAGTGTCTAGGATGTTCATGTGTATCTTCATTTTAGATGGTTCATTATTTGGTGTTATGAAAGTTATCCTTCTAGTTCGAATTGCTGTTGTTAAGTGTTCCTGAGTGTTAGCATGTTGATCATGTTGATCGATGAAGATTTGAATAAGTGGTGTTGGTGCAGCTATTACAGATGGTTCTAACATGCTTGTTGATGTTTCTTGACTATCTCCTATTTGTTTTTGTGGTCCGCATTGATCATTGTGCATGTTATTGAAGATCTTATGGGTTCGGTGATATTCTTTGTATTATGTGGTATTTTCGGTGGTGTAGCATGTTGCGATTGATCTTGGCAAGATTTTTGGTGGAATTTGTTGGATTGTTGGCATTGACAAAACTGGTCAATCTGGAGAACTAGTATATTTGCTAAGATTTGTCATTGATGTCCAACACTTACCGGTGAAGTGGTATAGGTAGAGTGGTGTTGTTTTTTAGTAAGCAAAAGTGATGACTTACAATATGTGGAAACAAATTTGGTATTGAATGATCAAAGGTTCAATCAACTCAAGGAAAGATAGACTAAGCCAACCGATTGGTCACTTTGATGATGGTGAAGTCACAAAAGATGACTTAGGCAAGAAAACTTGTTTGTTTATATAAATTGGTAACTCATTGGTAAACAGGGGAAGAGACTTGGTGCTAGCACAACAAACTGGAAATCAAAGGAAAAACTGGTAATATAGAAGTGCAGTAACATACCGGTACACTAGTATGATAGAAGGAAGATAGGTGAACACCATAAATCTTGGAGCAGTGATCGATTATTCAGTTGTGGTGGCAAGGGATGAGTTGGTGAGCTTGTGTCTATGCCAAATCATATGTTGGTAAGGTAAAATTTCAGTTATCATGCAGTCAAGCATGATTACATGTGGATTTTCTGGTTCACACTTATTTGGTTGAACATGACTTAGAAGTTTCTATCTTTGAGAGATGTGGTGGCATAATTCATTGAACACTTGGTGGAATTTCTATAAGATACACAGAGAAGGAGTGGGATATTTTGAACTTGAAATATTTCAAAATCCATGATTGGTTTGATTAAGGGAATGCCTAAAGGTGTCGAGAGAAAATGTATAAACTATTCTTGAAGTTCATTCAGAAAGTTTGATTGTGAAATTTACAACAAGGAGATTTTCTTGAAGGCAATCCAAAAGTGAAGAGCAGAGAGAGAGAAAGTGTTAAGAGGTGTTAGCATAGTAAAGTGTGTTTGAGGTAGATCGACTAAGTATAAATTCTAGAGATAGTGAACCGATAAAGTGCAGAGACAAAGATTAGAGGACTGGTAGAGTGCAGAGTTAAAGGTCAGGGGATTGACAAAGTGCAGAGTTGAAGGTCTAAGGATCGATAGAGTGCAATGCCAAGGGATAGATGACCGACTGAGTGAAGAGCAGAACATGTGAGAAGGAAATCAGTGTTGTGTAGAGAAGACACAACTGATGTGTATTGAGTGTGATACATATTGAGATTTGATCAAGCTATCAGTAGCTAATTCAATAGATCATCCATCTATTGCTTTCTAACAACTGCAACATAAATCCCTTAACCAGGTGGACTTTAACAAGTCCCTATTATAAACTCCATTAACCGAGTGACATCTTAACTGATGTTCTAAGTCCTCTAACTAGGGTACCTTTAATAGGGTAAAGGCACTAACCGGCCTTGATCAAAATCCCTTAACCGGGTGGCACCTAACAATGTCTTTCTAATCTTCTAACAAGGATGGCTCCTCACAGGGTGTACCTCAGAAGAGCACAAATTTGGTGAGTTCCTACTCACACCATGGTTTTCTCCCTTTTGGGTTTCCACGAGATAACTTCTTGGTGTCACTATCAACTTTTCAAGCTTGCATATTTTACTTCAGTGATTAAGTATATTGTTGGATTTTAGATGAAAGCAGATTTAAGTCAAAAGTTAAATTGTGAAAATTTGATTAAGTGTTGATTCACCCCTTCCCTCTTAAAATCGGTTGGGACTAACAACATTGTGTGTTTGAGGATTTGACTTGGGTCCATGCTATGTCATCTGTGGCATTATATTGGTCTGGTGGTTTATTTATGTATCATGTGATATAATTTTGTAATTAGGTGTTAAGGGTTGAGCCGACCTTGTAGTCAAGGCTGATGATTTGTATAAATAGGTGTTATATTCATGTAATCCAGGTGTGGTGGTTCATGTCTACATTATCCACAAGTTGTATACATGCGAATAAGAAAATTCATCTTTTGGTGTAGTGCATTGGGTAGGGAGTGTTGCAAGTAGACAAATGAGCTTAATTGGAACTGTCATCAGGCATTAGGAGATGCTAACCTTTTAGTTTATCAGAACCAGATCATAGTTTGAGTGTTAATGTAAGGTAGTGAGCCTTCCCTAAGGGTTGGATCCTTCTGGTTCATTACATTTTGAGCAGTGAGCTCTAGGTAGCGTGTCTGAATGCATGTGCATTCCCCATTTTAATATTTACACATACTACTGCAGAGTATCATCTTATTGTGAGTAGGTTCCCCATGGTTTTTCCCTTAACTGGGTTTTCCATGTCAAAATATTGGTGTTACGTGGTTGTTGTTATTGTGTTTATCTTTATTCTTGTTGCAGTTGATCAGATCTAAGATTGTTCTTAAATTGTTTAATCCGATGAAAAATTATTCAACCCCCCCTCTCATTTTTCCTTCATTGTTGTTGCCAACACTAAAGCCATAGGCTGCAAGTGGGTATATATTGAACATTGATGAATTGATTGATGGTTATAATGCAATTGCAGTATGGTGAATTCCTTAGAAAAAATATTTGATAATTGGACTTTCTAGACGAAATCCTAAAAAGTAGCCTACGCAGTAAGATTATTCTCAATAAAATTAAGAGATTGGTGGAAAGGATTGCTAGATGAAGGACCTACAGATGCTATAGGCAATCAAACTAAATATTTTGAGGAAGCTCTTGTAAAAGATCAAAATCTTGGAAAATAAGATATGATGTCTGCTAGGTTTCCACAATTAAAAGTTAAGATGATTGATGAATTTTGTATAGCCACCAAAAATAAGGCTAGGAAAGCTACACAAATCTTGTATACATTGAAATTAAGGAATTTAAGCTTTCTACATAGATATAATTTGGTTTTTGAAAAGTATCTATTTCAATATCACCTACAAAATAATGAGTTAGCTAAAAGACATTATCTAAACTCTTTGCCTTGTCAGTTGGGAAGCTAGGCAAAAGATTATGTGATGAACAAGAAGGGTTTTCAAGTACAAAATTGCACATTTTCTGATCTCAAAAATGTTATAACAAATAAGCTACAACAACATTGTCTCTTAAAAGCAACTAGCCATAATGATAATGAGTTTAATTCTACATTTAATCTTAAAGAGTTTTGCAATAAGCCCCCACACAATGATTTCAGAGAGTTTTCTTTAGCTAAATAATTTAAAAGGAAATGTTCCTGCAAAAAGCCTAAGAAGAAATATTATTTTTCTCCCAACTCCTACTATACTGGTGAAATGAAATCATTTCCTTGACGCTAGAGAAGATTTTGAGTTTCTCCAATCAAAAGGAATTGATTTAAAAGGAAAGGTTTTATACCTCCACCATATATATTAAGGAAGAAAACTACCTCTAAAAAGACTACAAAATGGGTTAAAATTTTTATTTGTAATGGGCCTCACTATGCAATAGATTTTAAAAGGAAAATGAGTGTAGCGGCTAAAGTATCTGTAGTATTTCAACAACAAAATACAGAGTGGTATGGTATTCGAAGACATCAGGGATTTCTTGAGGAAAATGACTATTTTGAACTCCTTCCTACTAATGGTATCATGAAAGATAAGGATCTGGTCAACTACTGAGAGGGGGGGTTGAATCAGTAGATAGAAAACTGATATAAACTTTCACCAATCTCATAATCAACCAACCTCTCAAAGTCACTATAAACTGACAAGTTAAACCACTGAACTATAAATGCAATATCACTTTCAAGTTTAACTGGTTGATTGTTACAATAGATTAACAATCAACAACTTGAAACTCATAAACATCCAAATACATTACTAACATAAGTAAAACCTCATTTCATATTGCTGTCATTTATCATAACTTATCAAACTGGATTAAGTAGTTAAGAAAATTAACCATAGTAAACATAACCACAAAAAAATTCACCACATGACACAATATTTTGATGTGGAAACCCAAATGAGAAAAACTATAGTGAGATGAGACTCACAAGATAACAATCTAAACTCTTGTAAAGTTCACTCTGTTAGGAGCCAAGCTTGTTAAAGCTATACAAAAAGTCTTGTTAAGAATAAATCATGTTAGGGACCACCCGATTAAGGGATTGACTATAATGCCTTGGAAGAAGCAATACTCTATGAGGAGTAACCTTGGTACAAGGTTTGAAATCCAAGCTAATGGACCACCTGGTTAGAGGATTTGAATAACACTAAGCTTGTTAGAGCTTACCCGGTTAGGGGATTTCAACTGCTATAATTGTTAGAAAACAATAGGGGTTTTTATGATCTATTTGAATAGCACAACACTTTCTTATTCAGATCCTTTTCATGCTCCTATCTTACTTTACACAAACTATAAATACATCATCTGGTTCAGCAAACACACACTCAACTAGAACTTTGACAAATCTAAAACAGAACAACTCATATACCTTATAAACAAATAAATTAGGTCGGTAACACAACAAAAACCTAATTCTTTCATAGAGATTACAAACAAGTTGGTTCAAGTATGACCATTGGATTACATAACAATCTTTGCACATCACTCAAGAAATCCTTGACCACTCCTTGATCATCACTTCATCAAACTCAGTAACTCATCATGCGCTTTGCATTACATGCAATATACTTGCTCATTCCCAAGTTAAAAACTGTTATCTCAATGTGCCAAAAATACTTTGAAACTCTTTTCATACAATATGCATACATGTCATAATCATTATCGCTCATCATCAGATCATAAAACATTATAACCAATTCACCAAACTTAATTAGTTAGGGTTTATCAAATCAATAGGTAGGGTTTACCAGTTCAACTCTTCAATACTTAACAATACCGGTTTACTCCACAAACTTACCTACCAATTACAGTTCCCTTCACTAGCTCTTCCTACTAGTTACAAAACAACACTATAACAATATTATTATTGGTTAATTGACATCAATGACAACATAACATTTCATTAATGAAATCTTCATGCAAATGCCAACAATCTCCCCCTTTGGTATTGATGGCAATACAAATATCAATACCATTGATTTCTATGATTGTGAATAGGAATCATGGTTTACATTTTACCATGTAGTTTCCTTGTCTTCAGCTGGTAGCTAGCTATAAATCTTCTCTCTGTCAATTATACCATTGTTATCCCCCTTTGTCAATAATGCCAAAGTGAAAGTAAAACATGCAATATCAAACTTCACTATTCAACATAAACAATCTACAACTTGATACTCCCCCTATGGAATAACTCCACTCTACATCAATCCTACTATAAAATTCTGCAAGTAGCTCTGAGACTGATGTAATATACATCATGCTCAATTCACCTCATGAAGGGGTACAACCCCTAGCTGACTTCTAAGATACTCAAAAGTAGTCATAGGAAGAGGTTTAGTAAAGTTACCTGCAAGTTTCTCCTTGGTAGAAATATGCTCCAAGGTCACATCTTTACTCCGCATGTTTTCCCTCAAAAAAATGATACTTCAATTCAATATGCTTGGTTTGTGCATGCAAAACAAGGTTCTTGGAAATATTATGGCACTAGTATTGTCACAGAAGATCTTTATAGGTTTTGTAAACTTGATCTTGAAACCTTCCAAAATGGACCTCATCTAGATAGCTTGGGTACAATTCATATAAGTTGCAACATACTCAGCTTCAGCAGTAGACTATGATATACAACTCTGCTTCTTGCTACTACATGAAACAAGTCTTCCTCCAAGAAAGAATGCTCCACCGGTTGTGCTTTTCCTATCATCAACATTACCTTCCCAATCTGCATCTGTATAAACCTTCAAGTCAAAGTTTCCTTCATATGGATACCATAATCCATAATCAATATTGCCTTTCAAATATCTAAATATCCTCTTGGTTACTATCAAATGTGTTTCCTTTGGATTCTTCTGAAATCTAGCAACTAGACCAACTGCATGAGCTATACCTGGTTTGTTGTGAACAACATAGTGCAATTTCCCAATCATTGACTTGTACTCCTTCTCATCAATAGATGTGGCTTCATCTTCCTTAGACAATTTACAACCTATAACCATTAGTGTCCCAACTAGTTTATAGTCACTCACACCAAATGTCTTTAATACCTATTTCACATACTTAGACCATGTGATAAAAATATCACTCTTCATTTGCTGAATTTGCAAGCCTTGAAATTTTTTATCTCTCCCACTAGAGACATTTCAAACTCACTTTTCATTTCATTTACAAAACCATTTCTCATTTTATCATTGCCTCCAAATATGATATTTAATCTACAAACACTTCACTAACTAGTATCTTATCTCCTTCAAATTTGAGATATATGTTGTTGTCTTTACTAGTTCTCTGAAAACCTATCTTCATCAAGTGTGAATGAAGCCTTTCATACCATGCTCTTGATACTTTCTTTAATCCATATAGTGCCTTGTGAAACTTACATACCATGTCTTTTTCATTGGTCAAAGTGTAACCATACGGTTGTTCAATGTATACTTCTTCTTCCAGTATTCCATTAAAAAATGTTGACTTCACATCCATCTGATATACTTTGAATCCCTTATGTGCTACAAATGCAAGTAAAGTTCTGACAACTTCCAGTCTAGCAACTGGTGCAAAATTCTCACCATCATCTTCTCCTTCTTCTTGTGCATAACCTTTGCAAACCAATCTAGCTTTGTTTCGAACTAGTATATCATATTCATTCAGCTTGTTCCTAAATACCTACTTAGTACCTATCACATTTTTATTCACCGGTCTGGGTACTCAGGTCCATGTATTATTCTTCTCAATTTGATCAAGCTCCTCCTCCATATCTTTGACCCAATGATCATCTCCAAATGTTTCCTTAGCAGTTGTAGGCTCAATAGTGGAGATCATGCAAGAATTATCTCTAATTATTCTTTTGGTTAACACTCCAACATCCTTATCTCCAATAATTTGGTCGGGATTGTGATTGAGTCTCACATACCTTGGAATAACATGATCATTATCTTTAGGTTTTTCTTCTTCATTATCATCATCTTCATTTGAATCTACCTATTCCAGTTGAATTGGTACAACTAACCGGTTGAATCATCCTAGTAGCTTCAACAACTGACTAGTTTCTCCTCTCTACAATACCATTCTACTGTGGTGTCCTTGGTGTAGAAAGCTATCATTTGATACCATTTTCTTCACAATATCTAGTGAATTCCTCATAAGTAAATTCACCACCTTGATCAGTCCTTAGACACTTTATTTTCTTACCACTCTCCTTTTCATCTAAGGCCCCGAATGCCTTGAATTTGCCAAATTCTTCTATTTTATCCTTCAAGAATGTGACCCACATCATTCTTGAGAAAATATTAGTGAAGATCATAAAATATCTATCACCTTGAATACTTTTAGTCCTTATTGGTCCACAAAGGTTTGTATGAACCAAATCTAATAGATGTTCTGCTGAAAAAGATTTGCTCTTGAAAGTTGAGGATTTCATCTTTCCCAACTGACATTCCTTACATAGAACATTAACTAGTTTGTCCAACTGAGGCAAACCTCTTATTGCCTTGTACTTACTCACTTTAACAATGTTATCAAAATTTATATGATAAAATCTCCTATGCCAAAGCCAACTATCATCTACTTTAGTAATTAAATAGTTGTTGGCTTTAGGATTTAGGTGAAATAGGTTACCTTTAGTTTGTTTTTCGGTTGCAATCAATTCACCTTTTTTCCCATAGATTTTGCACATACCATTCTTAAACTCCAATAGATATCCTTTATCATTGAGTTGAGCAACACTCAAAAGATTATGCTTTAATCCTTGAACATAGTAGACATCATCTACACTGTAGAAATCATCTACACTGCTCTTTCCATTAAGAGAAATAGTTCCCTTACCTTTAACCATGCAGGGTGAGTCATTACCAAATCTCACAACTCCGCCATCAAATTCCTTCAAAGAAAGAAATTTAATCTGGTCCCCAGTCATGTGATGTGAACAACCACTATCAATGATCCAATCATTAGAATTATCCATGTGAGAAACTAAAGCATTCTGATCAGTTTTCTCCTCTTTAATGGTTACAAAGCCAATGTCTTCATTAGGATCACTCTCATATTCCTCATCAGTGATACCACCATCAACTGCAATAAGATAATCTCTTTTTCCTTTTCCCTTGTACTTCTTGAACTTTTCTCACTTGTGCTCATTATCACCATTAGGACAGTTAGCTCCAATGTGTCCAATCTTGTTGCATGCAAAACATTTCAAAGGTAATTTACCTCTATATTTACCAGTACCTCTGGGAAACCGCTTGTCCAACAATGCTTCAAGCTCAACCAAACTATATTCATCATCAACTTCTCTGTTGGATCTAGATTCATAACTGTGACTGACATCTCTACTTTTCCTCATAGATGGGTTAGAAACTGAAGCTCTAAATGTAGACTCAGATTTTTGAACACTACCATCATAACCATTTAATTCAAAAGCAGTAAGCTTATCAATGATGGAGTCAAGGGTTACCTTAGTTTTGTCAATAGATTTTACCTCTTGAATGGTTGCAACTCAGATAGCATAGACTGATAGCAGGGTTCTCAACACCTTACTAACCACTGTGGTATGTTCCACTTTACCACCAACACTCTTGATCTCACCAACTATCTCTTTTATCCTCTGACCATACTGTTGGACACTCTCACCTTCAACCATCCACATGTCATCAAACTTTCCTCTTAGACTCTCTTCCTTGGCAATGTTCACATGTTCATCACCACTATAAATCTCTTCAAGTTTCTTCCATAACTCATATGTAGTCTCTAGACCATGGACATCAACATATTCTGCATCAGACAAAGAATAGATAATAGCCTCCAGTGATTGATTATTTTCTTGTTTCTCTTTCTTCTAATCATCATTCATAATCCCACTAGGTGCAACATATTGAGTAGTAACATGTTCCCAGTATTGATTTCCTAGACTCTTGATATAAATTTTCATTTTATCACTCCATATCCTATAGTTCTCTCTATTAAACTTCAGACCTTCCTTCTTCATCATGTTCTACAAGATCTTTACCTCAAGTTGTTAGGCTCACACCTTAGAGGACCTAAGAAGCTTCTGATACCAATTGATTGTATGATGAAAGAATAAGGATCCCGTCAACTACTAAGAGGGGGGTTGAATCAGTAGATAGAAAAATGATATAAATTTTCGCCAATCTCATAATCAACCTCTCAAAGTAACTATAAACTGACAAGTTAAACCACTGAACTATAAATGCACTATCACTGTCAATTTTAATTGGTTGACTATTACAACAGATTAACAGTAAACAACTTGAAACTCATAAACATACAAATACTTTACTGACATAAGTAAAACCTCCTTTCATATTGCTACCAGTTATCATAACTTATCAACATGGATTAAACAGTTAAGAGAATCAACCATAGTAAACATAACCACAAAAACATTCACCACTTGACACAATATTTTGACGTGGAAACCCAAATGGGAAAAACAACAGTGAGATGAGACTCACAAGATAACTATCTAAACTCTCTTGAAGTTCTCCCTATTAGGAGCCAAGCCTGTTAAAGCTCTACAAGAAGTCTTGTTTAGAATAGATCCTATTAGGGACCACCCATTAAAGGGATTGACTATAATGCCTTGTTAGAAGAAGCAATACCCTGTGAGGGGTAACCTCAATAGAGGATTTGAAATCCAAGCTAATGGACCATCTGGTTAGAGGATTTGAATAACACTAAGCTTGTTAGAGCTTACCCAGTTAGGGGATTTCAACTGCTATAATTATTAGAAAACAATAGGGGTTTTTCTGATCTATTTGAATAGCACTACACTTGCTTGTTTAGATCCTTTTCATGCTCCTATCTGCCTTTACACAAACTGCAGATGCAACATCCGGTTCGGCAACCACACACTCAACTAGAACTTTGCAAAATTTGAAACAAAACAACTCATCAACCTTATAAACAAATCAATTAGGTCAGTAACACAACAAAAACCTAATTCTCTCATAGAGATTACAAACAAGTTGGTTCAAGTATGACCATTGGATTACATAACAATCTCTGCACATCATTCAAGAAATCCTCGACTACTCCTTGATCACCACTTCATCGAACTTAGTAACTCATCACACACTTTGCATTACATGCAATATACTTTCTCATTCCCAAGATAAGAACCATTATCTCAATGCACCAAAAACACTTTGAAACTCTCTTCATACAATATGCATACATGTCATAATCATTACCACTCATCATTAGATCAAAAACCAATACAACCAATTCACCAAAATTAATTGACTAGGGTTTATCAAATCAACAAGTAGGGTTTACCGATTCAACTCTTCAATACTTAGCAATACCAATTTACTCCACAAACTTACCTACTAGTTACAGTTCCCTTCACTAGCTCTTCCCACCAGTTACAAAACAACATTATAACAATATCATTATCGGTTAATTGACATCAATGATAACATAACATTTCATTAATGCAATCTTCATGCAAATTCCAACACCTACAGGATTAGAAACTCAAGTATGGTCAAATGAAAAGGAAAATAAAAACTAGTATATTTTGAAGAAATCTCTACTGATGAAGAAAAGAAAGATTATGTAGTTAGCCTCCTGAGAGGAAAATTCAGTGAAACTTAGAAGAGGTATGACACAGAAAAAAGTAGAGATCCTTATAGAGAGACCAAATCTAGAGAAGAAAGAAGATCTACAAGAATAAGACATTTAAAGAAATTAAATGATCTTAAAGAAGAAATGAAATATATAAATGAGGAACTATTAGCATATGGAAAGAAAATGGTTGGTTACAAAATTCCACTATGGCAAAAAAAATGTCAAAATAAGCCAAAAAAATAATACCAAGAGGTTCGATGAATATGATTCTAAATCAGATTCAGAAGAAGAAATTGATCCAAAATAGAAAATGGAATTGAAGACTCAGAATAATGACCAAATTATTGTCTTCAAAATACTATATCTAATAAGAAATGATGTGGAAGAGATAACAAGGATGGTTAAGGAACAAATAAATAAATAAGAACACTCAATCAGTCGGTGGGAGAAATCAAAGACTATGTTCAAGGCTGAAATAAATAAAATCTATGCAAAACCTGAAGAAAAGGAAAAAGAAAAGTCTTTTGATGTTACACTATTGTCAAATAATACTATATATATTAGAATTTATTTATGTTTTGAAGGATACAATCCCATTGAATTTGATGCATACATTGACTCGGGTTCAACACAATCTTTTGCGAAAACAAAAGTGATTCCAGAAAAGTTTTGGAAGCTGAAACCAAAATTACCAAAAGGACATTCCATTACTGGAGAAAAATTAAAAGGGGGTAGGTATGCACAAGATGTTCGTATCAAAATTCAAGGAAAAAAAATTATTACAAATTTTGTAGAATTCAATGATAAAGATAGTGATATTTTAGTAGGATATATGTTCCTGGTCAAATATGAACCTTTCATTCTTAGGAGAACACAAATCTCTTTACATCATAAAGATGAAGAAGTTAAAATTCCAATTTTAAAGGTAGTTACTTATAGATTGGAAGGATTACAAAAGAATTATACAAAATAATGGGAAAAGGAGGTTTTAGAAGATAAGAATGGAAAAGAATTAGCTCAAATTAGAGAAAGATTATTGTAGCATGAAACCCCTAAAATTTTGGTCAGTAGAACAAGAAGAATGTGAAATTAAGATAAGACCAGAATGCATGTCTATTATACCCCATGAACTTGCATATTTACTAAGCCCCACTAAAGTCAAAGAAATGGATGAACATTTAAATAAGCTACAAGAAGGAAATTTCATAAGAGAAAGGAAAAGCCCATTTGCATGCGCTGCATTTTTAGTAAATAAAAGAGATAAAAGAGAAAGAGGTAAAAAGAGATTTTGCATGAACTATAAACCTCTTAATGAAATTATATTTCTATTGAATTATCGCATACCATTAAATTGAGATTTGATTAGAAGAGTAGAAAATATAAATTTTTTTTCAAAGTTTGATTGTAAATCAGGATTTTGGCAAATCAAGGTCAAGGAAGAAGATAGGTATAAAACAACATTCTCAGTACAACACGGTTTATTTGAATGGAATGTTATGCCATGTGGTTTATGTACTTCATCAACATATTTTCAAAGAAGAATGGACCAAGCTCTCAAGCACCTAAAACAATTTTCTGCTATTTTTATTGATGATATAATTGTTTTTTCTGATAATGCTTTTGACCATATTGAGCATTTAAGAAAATTGTATACAATAGTAAACAAAAATGGAATTTGCTTATCAACAAAGAAAATGGTGATTGACCAGACAAGAATAGATTTTCTTGGGTTATACTTTGATAAGGGAAAGATAAAGCTCCAACCCCATGTTCTTAAGAGAATCCAATAATTTCCAGATGTATTGACAGATAAAAAAAAATTATGAGGTTTCTTGGGTGTTTGAATTATGTATCACCATTCTATAAGGAATTGGAAAAAGATGGGAAAAAGATTCAAGGCCAACTCAAGGAATCATCTTTTGGATGGAATCCTCAAACTACAAAAGTAGTCCAACAAATCAAGACCAAATGGCAAAGCCTACCAAGTCTTCAGATTCCAGCCCTAAGTAATCCACTGATTTTATATACTGATTATTCTGACACAACATGGTCTGTTGTGTTAATACAATAATTTCTAGATAAAAAGGACAAAGATTTTTGGCTACCGATTTGGAACATTTATAGATATAGAATCTTGATATCACATTTATGAAAAAGAAATTCTTGTTGTTAAAAAAGGAATTGAAAAATTCAAAATATTTCTCAAACCAAAGCATTTTGTGGTAAGGACGAATAATCGAGCTATGAGGGGCCTTATGAAGAACAAACCTAATAAAGATATTTCACAAGGGAGAATCACCCAATGGTATTTTGAATTTATTGGATATGATTTTGATATTGAATGGATAAAAGGCAAAAATAATCCACTTGCAGATTCATTAACCAAAGAACTAGCAGCAACAATTCAAATTCAAGTTGGTGATTCAATACCCCAATGAGAATTATCAGATGGGAGTATTATATAACTTCCACAACTTCCATTGCAAATTATCACTTCACTTGTCAAAGTATGAATTTTAGAAAAATGGTTGAAAGATCTTAGAAGAATCATCCTAGAATATCATGACCAAAGGATTCATTCTCCAGAAGAACAAGAAAAGTTCTTAGAAACATTTGGGTTATCATATGCTCCAATTGATTTCACTTGTAGGAACCATTGTTCTATGGATATACAAATTACAAGGTCTCAATCATTATGTTGGACTAATCCAGCAAAAATGAATTCCATTAAATGTTGCAAGTTTGGGCTTATTAATAGTATCATTGTCCTGCAAAGTGGGTTTGAAGATTATGCATATATATTTACTCTAGACTTTCAACCTGATATGAGACAATTCTTTAATCTCATACACAAAAAATTTGTTTTATGCCATTTTAAAAGGAATGGTTGATTATTTACTTGAACCAAGAGGATATTGTCTACCATGGATTGAATTCTATCCCCTCACATGTCCATGGTTTCCAAAAGTAATGATTGAGGATGTAATGCCAAGCTTATTTCCTACTGTCTTCAAAATCTGATTCTCTTTAAACATCCTTAAAATAATATGATTTGAACTTGGTGCGGAAAAGACATCAACGATAAGGAAATTCTCAAGACAACATATGACAAGGTTTGGATTGAACCTTCTACACTTCGGACTAACTTAGAGCCCAGGCGGGTATACGTTTGTGAATTAAATTCACACTTTTAAATATAAACCCACAGCAAACTAGTCAAGAAAACCAGTGGATCTATTCACCTTAAAATTAACTGAAAACAAAGAATGGAGTTATACTTAGATTCAACATTTTGATCAACAAAACATGCAATAAACAACTTCAATCAATACCAATGCCTTATCCAAGGTCATAGAGTCATCTAAAACTCAAATAATACTCCTTGAACAAAATATCTTTACGCATTCCATTGGTTTGATTTCTTTTAATCCTTGTATATGCCTGACACATACAAGAATTTATGCATTCCAAATTAAACTATGATCATCAAGATTCAAAGTCTCTCCCAAAGAGTTTATTGGTATGAGTGATCCCTGCATCTTTAATTTCCCTCCTCAAGAGAAAAGCTAGTGAACACTCCTACTGAAAATTGCCTTGCAATCCCATTCAAACAAAATAACCCTGAATTATTCAGAATGAAAATAGTAAACAAATTGCAGACACACTTGAAGACAACACAAAGCTTCACTTGAAACTGATGGTCTGTATATTGATATCAAGTTCAGAAAATATTACAAGAAGTTTTTTGAATTTTCTCCACTAAACTTAGAAAAGCTCAGATAAATTTCTGCAGCGTTTTCTTACAATTTTTTGCGATCTCCTTTTCCTCTAGTCCTTGTATCCATTTATAACAACATGGATGCACAAATATTTGGACTTCTTGAGGAGAGTTTGTTACAATCATTTCTTTCAAAATAGAGAGGTTACAATCTTTTCTTAAAAACAGTTACAAGCTCTTTTCAACCTCTGTAGTTTCTTCAATAGGCTGTTCGATTGCAACCTCTTCCTCCTTTTCAGAGGCACTCTCCAACTGCTCCATATCATGAGTGGCATACTTAGTCATCCACTCACCATACACCTCTTCTGTCGGCCATGAGAAATTAATCACTTTATCTTTGGTCTTAGTCAATCTTTTCCAAGAATTTCTCATTTTGTTGACTTCTGAATTGAGAAAACCATAATGTGACTTAATTTTCTCTATCTCTCTTGTATTGTCAAAACAAAGAAAGAAGCATCGTCTAGATCAATAATTCCTTTAACTCTTCCTGACAATTTAGCTTCTATCTCCTTAAGCCACATTTGGTTGTCCTTTAATTGATCCGGGCTAGCAAAAACTCCTGGGAGCAACTCAAAAACTTGATCAGTGTACTCCTTTTTGCACAAATTAACCTTCCTATCAACATTATCCACCTCTATTGCTAATTGTACTAAGACTTTAGCGACATCAGAAGTGGATTTGGTGATGGGATTGGCCCTTGCTTCATCGCAGGATACACACATAAACTCTAAATCTTGCTCCCTAGGCCTCCATTTGTCAAAAATAGGTGTCAAAATGGCCTTGTCTCTCCTGAGCTCATTCCATATATCCATAATTTTACCTACATTGTTGTAGAGCAATGAGGTATTTATTGTATCTGCAAAACTGGAAATTGTAGCCTGTACTCTCTCCTCATACTTCTTTGCATATAAGGCCTGAGCCTGTTTCAAGTTTTCTAATTCTTGAGGAGTAATTTCAACCATTTGAGAGCTGGAGGGTCTTGGAGATGGTGGAAACTCAATGATAGGGCTAGTAGGTGGAGGTCTTGTAGGAGAAGAGGAGATCATCAGTGTTGAAGACTCACCTTGATGGTATTGTCCAGTCAACTGGCTCTGCAGCTTGGCAATGATGCTATCCTTACCTCTTACCTCCTCCTTGGCATTGTTATAGGCCTTCAAAACTATTTCCAACTTGACTTGGAGGGCCTCCTTCTCTTTGGCTTCCTTCTCTGCTACTGCAACACTAAATTTTGCAGTCTCTAACATAGTGCTAGCAGCCTCCACTACCCCTGTACTCTGCACTCTCTTCACCATCATCCCACCAAGGTAACTTGACCCTGGGGTGTCTTTTCTTTTCTTACTCTCATTTCTCTTGAGAGACCACATGATGAGTGCAACATTATCCTTATTGAAAGTAATCCCCTCCATGGGTTAAGTCTCTTTTCTCACTGCATCTAGTACCAGGGCATCTGCTATATCCCATTCGGGTAAAATAAGCACTCTAGCTTGTGCTACCATATCTCTTCCCTGCTCAGGGGTGATGGTTTTGAATTCTTCCATCATCTCTTGCTTTATTTCCTCTTCTACCAGGGCTGGATCTTTATTAGGCTGCTCAACCTTTCTCTTTTCACATCTAGCATTATATTTATCTATGTGTTATTTCCATATAAATTGCATAAATGCTTCTGATGTGACAAAATTGTTATCAGCTAAGAAGGCATTACTTGCTTGCTTTATCTTAGGATCCCACTCCTAGCCTTTGAGTTCAGTGGTAGTGATATCCATTTCAGCAGCAATGGGTTCTTCTAGCATTCCTTCCTCCACTTCATCATAAGTGTAGGCAATTTCCCCTAGACTACCTAACTGTAGGAGTTGCTCAGCTACTGCTTGCTCATTTCCTATATGGATAGGGGATTGGGATGGGGAATACAAAGGTGTATCTGATTGTACTTCTTTGGGCTTTCTTGGATGTCAATGACATCTTGTATCTTCCTCTTTCATTTGGAGGTAGAGGGCTCCCCTGTTGTAGGCATCAACACACTATAACTGGATTTCTTATGCAGTGTATAATCACCAGGAGGGATTGCTTTGCTGGAAGCTGACCTACTTAGGATCATTCTTGCCTTCTCAGGGTTGCTTTTGATTACAGCTTCCCTCTTCTCCTTCAGGGTCTACATCACATCTTCAAAGAAAATAATCAAAAACTTTATTTTCTCCTCCAAAGGGAAAAAGCTAGACAATGGGTCATAGCTGGCATCAAACTGATGCACAAAATCCAAGGCTTTCTTATAAGACACCCACTTCTCTTTCCTTAGCTCCTACTCATCTAGATCAAACTCATTTCTGATGAGGTCTTCAGGAAACTGGAATTGATGAGGCCTACCTCTGCATGCTACCTTCTTTCTAAACATACCATTGAAGAAGTCTTCTAGATCAGCACAACTGGACATTGCAGTGGACAAATGATAAGGCTTGAGGAAATCCTCAAAGCAATTCCAGCCTGCCTTTGTTATTACAAATTGGTGGGCTATGGTAGCTGTAGGGAAAATAGTCCCTTTACCCCTGCCTGTCAACTTTGCCTCTTGTAAACCACCGGTTTGTCTAAGGATCTCTGCAATTCCCACTTTGAGAGGGACCTGGTAAGGTAGCAAAAATGGGGTGCCTCTGAAACCAAACACTCTGAAAACTATGGAGACTGGATACAAGTAAATGTCACCCCAGTTATGAACAATTTTTATGTTCTTTGCGAATTCTTTTGGTCTTATGAATTCTAGAAGAACTTTGGGGATTCTTGGGTTCTCTGAGCAGAGGAGAGTCCTGATCTTAGATGCAAATTATTTGTCAAACTTCAAGAAACTAAAATCCTCTCTATTCCATGATAACATAGTACTCCATAATTGTACCGACATTTTTTCTCCTTCTTTCTCCTTAACAAGGTCCAGTCCACTGGAAAAGTAATCACCACCTTTGAAGAGAAAAAGATGCATTAGGAGTGAGTACCATCCGAAAGGCCTATCCACCTTTCCATTCTTGATTCCTATTAACCCTCCATGGATAGCATTAGCAATAAAAAAGGCATAATCAAATGTAATTGCAAGAGAAGGATTCAAAATTTGAGCAATCATGAACAAGTAATGATTAGGCATATTTACTTCAGCATCTTCTCCCAAAACTTGGCAAAGTGCCCAATACATTCCTTTAGCCCTCAGGGTGAACATACTTAATGAAAAGGGCTCTTGTGTGTTGGGTCCTACAACTGTTAACCCTCCTATCTTCACAAAAAACTCCTTGAGAGGCCCATTCCTGAGATGACTCCTCTATGCACCATAAATTTGGGCTAACGATGTGAAATTTATATGTTCTAGAAAATTGGTGAACTCATTAAGCCCAAAAGCTTTTCTGAATTCTTCAGCATTAATCTCAACAAGGGTTTTCCCATTTATATCCCGAATGCTTCTTGTGACTAGATCATAATTGAGCGCAATTTGGGTCAGCAAATCTATGTCCATAAATACCCCTGGGACTACCAATTTCCCAACATCTAATTCCCAAATACTATTTTGTGGGGCCGGATAATTTCTCATTCCAAATCCAATCTTAAATAACCCCAACCTAGACAATCCAACCTGTGGGTCTCTCAACCAGTTACCCTAGTCATACAGTCCTTCTCCTATCTTTAAACGGGGAGCTCTAGGCACTAATTCTTTTGTCTTTGATGCCTGATTAGTTGACAACGTCAACTGTTCTAAAAAATCATCATAGACACTCCTTTCTGAATAGTTAACTTTGCCAGAAAATTCTCTTTTAGGAGCCATTTTGAAAATGTAAGAAAAGAATACCACTCTTAAACAATTCTGTAACGGATCAATTATCTTATCTAAAACACTACACCGGAATTGCTACACAAGAATACGAGAGAACCTGTTCTTCACTTGAAGGAATTTGCTTTGCAACTGAACCGACTTGCTCTGTACATGAAGAAAATAACTCTACATCCACTCTTCTACAAATTTTTTAAAAAGATATCTTCACCTGGTTGATAGGAAATCAAATATTGTACTCAGGGTCTTAACTACAACATTGATTCCGCATGCTTCGGCCGTCCCTTCAAAATTGAATTCATATGAGAATTCGTATTTTTCACTCCAATGGGTCACAACGTTCCTGCAAGTGTTTCATTTTTCTCTTTCGCAACTTCACGAAGCATAACTATCGGGCAGCTTGATCTTGTGAAATAGCGCCGACCGTCCGATCAAAAGAAACTTGATCAAGCGTTAGATTAACTAACAGCTTTGGCTCCATGCTGGGTCTCGCTTCTCTATTGGCTACATGATACCACGTGGTGCCCAACCATTGGCCTTGAAATTTCCTTCACATTCCACTTGATACTGGCTGCGTGTCTTTCTTTTATACCGTCGGTTCCACCTTGGTGGGCCTACAACTTTCTTCTTAGACCACATGTCATCGGACACATGGACGGTTCTCATTCACTCTCACTATTTCGCAAGGTATAAAGAATGAGCATCTTACCCTTGCAAAATAGTGTGGGCTATCAGATCATCTTTTAAAATGATCGGCATTTAACCATCTGAAAAGGCTTTCAGGAGGGGTGGGCCCACTGACTCATTGTGAACACCTGGCGCCCAGTCACCTTCAGAGCTGACTTGTCACTTTTTAATTTGCTGAGAGAAAGCCACTAGGCTCCAGTAAATTATTGACAGCTATACCCACCAGGTCATCTCCTAATTGCGACCTGACTCACCTCTAGGGCCCGCCTTTTAGCCTTTAATCCTGACCCGTTGACCGTTGTGACTTCTGTCACGTGCTGCCATTTTACTCGCTATCATCAAATGGCTGGACCGTCTATGTGGCATGCCATGTCATTTTCACAACTTCACTGGTTTTAAATTACATGCAACTTCGCCTAGCGAAATAACACGAGCCGTGGATCCACCCGCAAGATGCACACTAGTTACTGGGCTTGACAACTTTAGGAGAAAAACATATAAGGCATAAATTTTTTGATAAATTAACATAACTGCCTAGGCAAACAACAAGGGGGGCACACTTTCTACGACCCCATGACCCATTACTTAAGTGAATAAAGTAACAAAGATTAGAAACCAGAGGGTTTAAAACAAACACAAAAGGATCTAAAAACAAAAACCCTTAAACCCTTGAGGTCTAAAACAAGTTGAAGCATTTGAAACTACACCCTATTCAAAATTTTAATAAACCATAGCCAATCATGGGAAGAGAAAAGCCCATTTTTAATCAGTGATAACATTTCCTACTAAACTAGTTGTCCACACATAATGGGACTTTGTAAGAGGCTAAGAACAAGTCAGAATCATCCATGCATTCCATAGGAGACCAGAAGACTGGGATGATATTTTTGAACCTCTTCCAGATAATATTTTACAACCGAGATCCCATCTCAACTAGCACAAGGGTTTGTTTGTGTCAGGAAGTCAGCCACATTAAGATTTGACAATAGGATGCAACCTTGTCTAAACAAGCTATGATGTCAGCCATGTGAAGCCTGACAGTAGGATGCAAAACCTATGTAAAAAACAAGATCTTTTTAGCACTTATGGGTGTTAAGTGGATTATTCTCACTTTTTGGGAATACAAAAAGTGATAGTAAATAAATTAGTAAATAATAAGTAAGTATAAAAGTTTTAGAAATTATTAAATAAATTATAAAGGGCCTACATGAGCTTGCAAATATTAGGGTACAAGATTCCACTCTCACCAACTTCCAAAATATTCCTATTTTTTCTAGTCTACTAGTACCAGTCATTCAACACCTACTATCTACTAGTACTACCAGTAATTCAACACCTACCATCTACCACCTACACCTACTAGTCATTCAAAACCTACCACTCACACCTATCGGTCAGTATCCATCTACCCTTTGGTCTCCATCTACTATAAATAGAGGCCTTGTGAGCTCATGGAGAGCACCTTGAGTGATAGTATGTAAAGTCTTGTATCAAGAGTGTGGTGTGAATATTCTCATAGGAGCAAGTTGGAAGTATCCTCTATCTCATGTACAAAATCCAAGTTCCATTAACAAACCATATATTGATTATAATTCTAAAGAAGCCATCTACAATATATTGTTGCAATTTAGTGCAGAAAAGGAACAATACAAGCTATGATTAATATTTTATGAAATCTTTACTACAATAGACAGATATGGAAACCTATGCAAGTCAATTTCTCATAATCCCCATATATTGATATTCCAAACTATGCATGCTATGGGCTCAAAACTTGGGTGATATTCCAAGTTCCACTAACAAACCATATATTGATTATAATCCTAAAGACTCCATCTACCATATATTGTTATAATTTAGTGCAGAACAGGAACAATACAAGCTATGGCTAATATTTCATGAAATCTTTATTACAATAGATAGATATGGCACCCTATGCAAGTCAGTTTCTCATAATCTCTAAATCGCATAGAAGCGTAAGGGTAGAGGATACTTCCAACTTGCTCATTGAGGGAACCTTGATACTAATTTATTATAATATCTCCATGGCTTTAATATGAATTTAGTGTGGAATATGAAAGATTTATTAAAATAGACAAATATGGCAACCTATGCAAGAGTTTCTCATAATCCCCAAATCGCATGGAAGCACAAGGGTAGAGGATACTTCCAACTTTCTTCTATGAGACTCTTCACACCACACTCTTGATACAAGACTTTAGACACTATCACTCAAGGTGCCCAGAATGAGCTCATAAGGCTTCTATTTATAGTAGATGGAAGCCAAAGAGTAGATGGATTATGACTAGTAGGTGTGAGTGGTAGGTTTTGAATGACCAGTAGGTGTAGGTCATAGATGGTAGGTGTTGAATTACTGGTAGATGATAGTACTGGTAGATGGTAGGTTTTGAATTAATGGTAGATGGTGGTAGATGGTAGGTGTTGAATTACTGGTATGAGTAGAGTAGAGATCTTTTGGAAGGTAGTGAGAGTGGAATCTTGTACCTTGATATTTGCAACCTCATGTAGGCCCTTTATAATTTATTTAATAATTTCTAAAACTTTTCTACCAACTCACTATTTATTAATTTATTTACTATCAATTTTTGTATTCCCAAAAAGTGAGAACGATCCACTTAACACCCATAAGTGGCTACATGGATCTTGCTTTATATACAAGTTTTGCATCCTGTTGTCAAGCTTCATATGGCTGACATCATGGCTCTTTTAGACAAAGCTTCATCCTGCTATCAGATCTTAATGTGGCTAACTTCACGACATAGAAAAACCCTTGTGCTAGTCGAGATGGAAGCTATAAAACTCCTAATGCTTAAAATATACTTATCTAATTTGCAAGGAGGAATATAAAACCATAAGGTTAACAATGTTAGTCCTTTCTTAATTACAACATCTATTAAATAAAATATTATAAATATTATTATATACATATATGTACAATCAATTTCATGTTGTTGAAATATCATCCAAGGTCTTGTGTCCAGCCATTCCACCATTCTAAAACACGCCAACACCAAATGTATGGAATAAGATGAAGTCTTAGTAAATTGAAGACATTGTCAAATTCCATAGCATACTTATGTTTCAATATTTTTTTAGAAGTGAACCCATTTTTGGGTGATGCTAGCCACCTTTGATCTAGGGGTCTTTGTGCTCAATTATCCATTACAACTAGCTTGCAGAAAAATGTATGACAAGATAAATTATATCTAAGAGGAAAAATTTGGACTTGTATGGGGTTAAATTGGATAATAAGATCTTACAGGAGAGACTAAATGTATTAACCAATTACTTAAAATTAATATATCCTAAGGGGAAATGGATTGTAATATTTCTGCATCCGAAAATTATATGAGCTTTTTTATACTATCTTGCTAGTGCCTTCAAAACAACCAATTCTCCCTTTGTGAGATTCAGAGACAAAATATGTATCTCTTTTGTACCTAGAACAATCTGTAAATTTCCCCATCATTCAATCCTGGACAATGTAATAGGATTGTTGAAAAAATATCTCTCCAATATCTTCTTTTCACATTCCTCATGAAGCTCCTTCATTTGTTAAACAACTAAGGATTCTGGAGGTTTTGGAAGAAGATTTCCATGTGCATCAAATTTGCCAATGACATTCACACAAACCAAATCTTGATCAACAAAGTTATCTCCCATGTTATCTCCCAATATAACACCAATCTAAGTAAAAGAAATCATTTGGAACTGACTCAGAAAATCTAGTCCTAGAAGAATGTTAGTTTTGATGTCCTCATTTTACCAAAGTGAGAAAGAATAACTAAGCTATCCTATATTTATTGGGTTACCACGTGCTTTTATTTCTATCCTTTTCTTGGCTCCTATCCCCTAATCTAGACACTTTTGGATTTCCAAAAATAAGATGGTAGAACATATTCTTTGGTAATGTTAATTTTAGATCCTGTATCTAAAAGAGCAGAAAATTGCTTATCATCTTCTCCTAATGAGACAAAGATTATGGGATTTCTAGTCTTTGTAAGATTCAATTTATTTGTATCATCATGCCTTTCTTTTTTATATGATTTCTCCTCCTACCCTGAAAGAATTTCCTAATTTTTCTTGAAACCTTAACCCATCTATCCAATAGGATTTGTCACTTCTTTGTTCTCACAAGATTCTTCAAGAATATTTGTTACATAATCAAGGATAGTTTGATCACACTCTTCTTCAATAGCTTCCTTTTCACAAATTTGATCAAACATCCATTCATAGTTATTATGGTTTATTTCTTCTATGTATAAATCTTCAGGAAGAATAGATTTATCCGCTATGTTTTTTTCTGGAAGAACATATTGATCCACTATATTCATTATGATTTCTTTAATAATCTTTTTAGACAATCCCTATTATTCTATTCTTTTGTTAACATGTTGTGTTGAGAATCATTGCATATTTCTTCTACTTCAAAATGTATTACTTAAGATTGATCTAACTCATTATCCTTATCTGCACTATCATTATTATGGTTAGAGAACATTGATACTAGTTCAAAGCTTCTTTATGTAGTTTGTTCTTTAGAATAAAGAGCTAACACTTTTTCATCCCAATTTATGATATTTTTTAGTATTTTCTAAGCTAAGCATTTTACTATCCATGGGTAGAAGACTTTTGTTTGACATATCTTCTTGAGAGATTTTTTTATATCCTTTTATCTTTTCTAAGATTTTCTTATGAGAATATTCCTCTTTTTTCAAAACATTAGTTTTTTGTTTCATCATCCATTTATTTATTTCTTTCTCAATGCAATCTTTTTCTTCTTTAAGTTCTTTTATCTTTTGCAAATACTTTCCTTTCTGGATTCTTCTAGTTTCTTTGTTTTCTTCACATCTGTAAGATTTTATATTTTTCTGTCTTTCTAATTCTCATTCTACTTCCTCAAGATCTTTTAAAATCCTTATATAGTCTTCTACACATTTTTCATATTTCTCATATGTAATTTTCCTTCATTCCTAAGGTTTGAAACTTGCAAATTAAACTCAGTCTATCCAACATAATTTTCAGCATTCTGTACACAAGAATTGCCTTCCTTTTTATGTTTTGGATGATCTTTCACATTTATCACAATCTACCTATTATTATTTTATGCACAAGCTTTCTTTTCATTACTTAAACCATTCATATATCTATCTTTGACAGTAAATAATTCCTTATCATACACTGTAGAATCTCTATCTTTTGAACTATTATGCAAATGTGCAATTCCATACATGCTAGTATTCAGACTCTCACGACTTGGCATTTTATCAAATTTTTTTTTTTTGAGATCTTACTCAGAATTTTGGTCCTTGTTCAATGCTACAATTTCTCAACTTATGACCGCCCTTCACAATGCCTCCCTGGCTTCAACAATGGGTCTTACATTTGTAGGGTCCATAACTACTTGCAAGACTTACCCTCAACCTTTCAGACTTCAAACTCTCTCAATATTTCTCAAAATAATACAATAGCAAGAGACAGATAGAAACAATTCTAGAATAGACACTGTGAAATATTTCTATTATTTTTTCAAAGATGATACAATGGTGACAAAGGTATTATAATATTTCCATGGCTTTGATACCAATTTAGTGTGGAATAGGAATAATACAAGCTATGGCTAATATTTCATGAAATCTTTATCACAATAGACAAATATGGCAACTTATGCAAGACAGTTTCTCATAATCCCTAGATTGCATGGAAGCGCTAGGGTAAATGATACTTCTAACTTTCTCATATGAGACTCTTCACAATACAAGCTATGGCTAATATTTCATGAAAGCTTTATTATAATAGATAGATATGGAAACCTATGCAAGTCAGTTTCTCACAATCCCCAAATTGCATGGAAGCACAAGGGTAGAGGATACTTCCAACTTGCTCGTATGAGACTCTTCACAACACACTCTTGATACAATACTTTTGACATTCCTCAAGAAGCTCCTTGATTCGTCGAACAATTAGGGATTCTGGAGGTTCTAGAAGGAGATTTCCATGTGCATCAAATTTTCCAATGACATTCACACAAATCAAATCTTGATCAACAAAGTTAGCTCCCATGTTATCTCTCAATATAACACCAACCTGAGTAAAAGAACCCATTTGGAGCTACCTCAAAAAATCCCAGCCTAAAAGAATGCCAGTTTTGATATCCTCATTTTACCAAAGTGAACAAGAATAACTGAGCTCTCCTATATTTATCAGGACACTGCATTATTTCCTTTCTATCCTTTTCTTTTCACCTATCCCCTAAATCCAGACACTTTGAGATTGCCAACAATGATATGGTAAAACATATTCTTTGGTAATACTAATTCTAGAACCTATATCTAAAACAGCAGAAAATTGCTTATCATCTTCTCCTAAAGAGACAAATATTATGGGATTTCTAGGCTTTGTAAGATTCAATTTATTTGTATCATCATGCCTTTCTTTTTTGCATGATTTCTCCTCCTGCCCTAAATAAATTTCCCAATTATGAATTTTCTTGAAACCTTTTACCCATTTGTCCTTTAAGATTCAAGACTTCTTTGTTCTCAAAATATTATTCAATAATATTTGTTGCATAATGAAGGATAGTTTGATTATACTCTTCTTTAATAACTTACTTTTCACAATTTTGATCAAACATATATTCATATTTATTATGGTTTATTTCTTCTATGTATAAATCTTCAGGAAGAATAGATTGATCTGCTATATTCATTATGATTTCTTTAGTTAATCTTTCTAGACAATCCTTATTATTCTCTTCTTTTGTTAACATGTTGTGTTGAGGATCATTGCATATTTCCTCTATTGGCATTGTGTTGTCATTGATGTCAACCGATATAGGATGGCTACTAGTATAAGAGATGTATGTGAAACACTATTATTAATGCATATCGGATGTGATGTCTTTGATGCCACCTAGTGTTGCAGGTCACCGGTAAGGGAGAGAATATCATTCAACACAATGACCATTGGAATCACCGGTTCACAAGTTAGTGTTTGATTTATGTTGAAGATATGGAAAGGAGTCCACTATGATATAAAAACTCATAAATGATGACATCTATAAGAAAGCAAGATGCTGGTCGATTGATCATGATGAAGAGGGGGAATGTTATCTAAATCAAATCAACACAAGAAGTGAAGTATGTGCAGGCCGCTAGTATGTTGTGTGGATGTCAAACAACAAGACTCCCACTAGATAAAGATGCAATCACCACTTGCAGGGAGGGATGACAGTGAATGTGCCCCAACTGGATCACATGTGCCTATTTGAAGATATGTTGCTCAAATAGGGAAGCCACATTGGTGCATTGTAGGATGCAGATGACAAGGATCTACTCCCACCAGTACGTGGAGCTTATCTCCTTTTATGCATAGAGTGCATCATAGTTCTTTGAGCTACGAAAGAAGAATTAAAGGCAGGTGATTGAAGGCTCACACCGGATCTACTAGTGAAACAAAAGGATGCCTCAGGTACATGAAATTAGAGATGTGCACTAGATCAGAAAGAGCTAGCATATTGTGCTACCGATACAGAAAAGGAACTGTTGAAGAGTGATGGGTTTGTCTCTTAGACAAATGAGTCTACCACCTTGACAAACTGGTTAAGAGGAGAACTAGTCAAATGATGAAGAAGGAAAAGTTGGAATAGCTACAGATCGAGGATATTGTTGAATTAAAGATGGAGTTTGTTTAAGGTTGATGACATGGTACCATCAAGTTGGTTACTGATAAGTTTGTCCACCAGTAAAGCTGACAAGGTGTAGATGTGAAATACTCCCATCTTCTGAAGATGTGCATGAGGTAGGTTGGCAAGGGTGATGACTAGTTGAGTGTTCCACTAGAAGAGAAGAAGGGTGCAAGGTTGATTGCAAACCGGTTAGGGTATACCTGACAGAGTTTATGAATCGGTAGATGAACCTAGTTTTGAGGTTAGTTGATAATCCTATCCAGACTGACATAGATGACCCAACAAAGGTGAATGCCGACAAAGTGGCCACATGGAGTTGAAGTGGCAAGCATGCATGCACAGGTTGGTGTGGTGAGTTGGTGATGTGTCTGTCAATGAGGTAGATGGTAGCAGGTTGACATTTATGTTGTCTGTGTGATTAATGGGATGTGTAGTAGAGGTTTGCGGCTTGAGGTCAAATAGACAATCGAGATCCAAGATAGAATGTTTGAGAAGATTAAGGTAAGTGAAGGGAACCGCAAAACCATTCTTGGTGATCAACTAAGAGATTAGTTGATAGATTGAAAGTAGATTGATAAATATGGATGACGTGTTTTGGAAGGCATGACAATGGTGGGGTTGATTGATGTGTTGAAATTCATCAATCAAGGTGATCAAATTGGATGAGATCTGATTGGATTTGGTTTTCCTCGAGGTTGATGAAGAAACCCTAACTGCCTAAAGCTTGAATTGGTTTTTAGCAAGAAGAATTGGTTTATAAATATGAAAGCCTAAATCGATGAGGATGCTACTATGGAATGATTGAGTGTTGTTGCATGTGAGAGAAGAAATTAGTCAAGTGCGCAATGAGAAGAAGAAGAAGAGGCTGAGTGTGAGAAAGAATAGGGTTGAAGAGTTCAACTGGCAACAGTGTGACAACCGGTAGTCTGCCATTGAGTTTGAGAGAGTAGTATACCTATGGTGACTGAACCAATAGAGAAGATGCAAAGAGGATTGCAGAAAAGAGGAGAGAACAATGAGAATGGGAAGTGAACTAGGAAGCTGAGAACCAAAAGTTATCAGATAGTAGATATCTAACTGAGTGAAGTAGATTGGTGGAGAGTAGTCATGTAGTAGAGAGAAGAGAAAACCAGAAGAGATCAAAATCGGTAGAGAGTAGAACTGACAAAGAAGAAGAGGTTGAATCAGTAAGGTTTCAGTAGGAATTAAGGCTCCAATAGTGAGAGGCTAAGAAATGAACCAACAAATGGAGATGTCCCTCACGATGATATTCTTTTTGTCTCCTCAAATGGAGATAACAAGGGACAAACCTTCATAGTTAGAGATTCTCCCCGGAAGAATGTAGATCTAACCACAACCGGTGAAGACATGGAGACAAGGATGAAGACCGGTGTTGCAAGAAGGAGCAACAATACATATCCCAAAGGAAAAGGGGAGATGTGAGAAGGTAGCACACTGACCTTATCATTCACCCCCTCAGTGGAAGAGAACACATAGAAGAATAAGATGTTGTCAACATGAAGGAAGAAAATGAGATGACAAGTGTGTGTAGTGGTTGCCTTGACTACACACCTACAGATAAGAGGTGATTCATTGCTACATGTGTCAATAGATGGGTACTTAACAATTGGGATCAAATGCCACTGACACAAGAAGACAAGAGGTACAAGAAGGTGCTCTAGTAGTGATGATGTACTGGTACACGAAACCATTATGGGCAGGATGTTACAGGTACTTGCAAGTTATGTAAGATAATGAGGTTCAAGATAATTGCATTAGCCTTGATAACATGGAATGAGAAGTTTATGTCTTAGGTGGTGTTGATGAAGACTTGAATGACATATGTTGGCTTAGTTGTTGATCTTGTATGCATGCATTTGGTATCAAAAGAAATACAATTCATATAAGTGTTAGCTTCAACACTTGGTATCAACATTTTGGGGTCAGAATGGCTTCTGCATATCAAAAGGGTGATGGTGTAGCTTGACCGATAATTATGGTGCATTCACTAACACTTGGGCCTTCAATTATTTTAAGTCTTGCATATGCATTAGGGTTCGGGTTTAAATACAGACTTTGTTGCTAAGAAATTGGTGTCAGTTGATGGTCGAGCCCTCCATCTCAAACGTTGTGATTTGAGAGAATGAAAAATATGAAGGTTAAAGGAGAAGATGCATCCTAAGAGATATGAGAGAAAAATATTTGTTAGTGCCCCATAGACACAAGGAGGAGAACATGCTCTAATAGTTCCCTTTTCCATTGTTGTCAAAGGGGGAGAGATATTTTGTAGTATACCGCATACTACATGTGTGAGAATCCATAGATCACAAAAAGGGGGAGAGAGAATATGTAGTATGTCGGATACTACATGTGTTGACATAAATGCCAAAGGGGGAGATTGTTGGCATTGTGTTGTCATTGATGTGAACTGGTATATGATGGCTATTGATATAAGAGATGTATGTGCAACATTGTCATTAGTGCATACTGGATGTGATGTCTTTGATTTCACTTAGTGTTGCAAGTCACCGGTAAGGGAGAGAATGTAATTCAACACAATGACCATTGGAGTCACCAGTTCACAAGTTAGTGTTTGACTTGTGTTGAAGATATGGATAGGAGCCTGGTATTGATGTAACAATTGGTAAATGATGACATCTATAAGAGAGCAAGATGTTGGTTGGTTGGTTGTGATGAAGAGGGGTAATGTTATCTAGATCATATCAACACTAGAAGTGAAGTATGTGCAGGACACCAGTATGTTGTGTGGATGTCAAACAATAGGAATCCCACTGGATAAAGATGTAGTAACCACTTGCAGGGATGGCTGACAGTGAATGTGCCCCAACCAAATCACATATGCCTATTTGAAGATATGCTGCTCAAAAAGGGAAGCCACATTGGTGCATTGAAGGATGCAGATGACAAGGATCCACTCCCATCGGTAAGTGGAGCTTATCTCCTTTTATGCATATAGTAAATCGTAGTTCTCTGAGATAAGAAAAAATAATTAAAGGTGGGTGATTCAAGGCTCACACCAGATCTATTGGTGAGACAAAAGGATGCCTCAGGTGCATGAAATCAGAGATGTGCACTAGATCAGAAAAACTTGGCATGTTGTTCTACCGGGACAGAAAAATAATTATTGAAGAGTGATGGGTTTCTCACTTAGAAAAATGAGTCTTCCACATTGACAAACCAATTAAGAGGGGAACTGGTAAAATCATGAAGAAGGAAAAGTTGGAACAACTGCAGACAAAGGACATTGCCAGATTGAAGATAGAGTTTGTTGAAGGTTGATGACATGGTGCCATCAAGGTGGTTACTGGTAAGTTTGTCCACGTGTTAAGATAACAAGGTGCAGATGTGAAAGGCTACCATCTGTTGAAGATGTGCATGAGGTAGGTTGGCAAGGGTGATGACCAGTTGAGTGTTCCATTAGAAGAGAAGAAAGGTGCACAAGGTTGATTGAAGACCGGTTAGGGTATAACTAGTGCAGGAGCACCTAGGACTTAGGCTGGTTGTCCTTCTTCAATTTTGGCTTGTATTGGCCTTAGCCAAGTCAGATTTCCAATAAGGACTCCAGGAGGGTCCAATGTGTGTGATTAGAGTCTTCTAGATGGTCAAAAGAGGCATGGGTTGATTAAGCATTAGAGGGGTTCCAAATAGCCTTATAAATGTTGAAATAGAAGTTAGTAATGACTTGTAATAGGTTGCCTAAGTGAGAAAGGCAAGATGTGGAAAATTGTAAAAGTTGTCATGACAACTTGGTCCTAAAAGTGCTTAGCAATGGACTTAGGGTTCAAAAATTTACCTAGTATTCCTCCACACACGAGGAAGAATATTTAAACCCTCTCTTTTATAGATACCAAGGTTGGAAGCATTGAATGTTGTGATTGAAAATCTGAAACCACTCATTTTCAAACTGTTATTACTGTTTTGGTCTTATTTTGCATTGAACAGTGAATACAGATGGACTAAATCCATTGATCCAAACTTGGATTATTTTTATTTGGTGTGTTTTGTGTCATATAGTCCATTTCATGCTTTGTACATAGGTCTTGTTAGTTCTTTTACTGTTTTGTTTTCAAACAGACGGTTTTGGCTTGTAAATAGCTTATCAGTGAAAAATGGTTTCCCCATAAAATACCACCATGCTACCATCATGGCCTATTGGGAAATGGTAGGTAGTGCAATGTATATTGTAAATATGAAGGGATGAGTTCTAAAAATTAAGTTTTCTATTTTTGCCACCTTTCCCTAGGCGAGTCCTGTTGCAACCCGGCTAGGAAAGACAAGGTGAAAAATGATGAAAGAATGCAGGGGTGAAACCAAAAACCTAACCTAATAATTTGGCATTGATCATGAGGTCCATATAGAGTTGCAAATCAAAGGAGAAGCCTTGAAAAATCCATTTGATGACCTTTTCACCAAGTGGAACAGTCACAGTCCTAGAAGCCTTTAAAACCCTAGTAAAACCTCATTCTTGGGTTAGGGCATTGTACAGACACTTGGGCATCTAAAACCAACTAAATTTCTTGGGGTTCAATGAGTGATTGAAGAATCATAAAACTCTTTGTAGGGTATTTTGGACCGTATGACCAAAAGTCCCTAAAAACTTGGATTAGGAGGCCTAATTGGGGCTCTTTCCTAGTAGCCCTCTTTTGAGAATTTTATTGAAATCATTAAAGAAGATGAGTTTGGCAATAGAACAAATGGACCTAGTTTATGAAATACCACATTGAATGAACACCTCCACCTCTACAAAACACATGACAACATTGGGGTTGAGAGTGACAAAATGTCAGTTTGAAGGATTGAGAATGTTGGCATATGTGCAGAGCATGATGACATGATGATATTATATGTTGTCATTGATATCAATATGCTGAAGTATGAACTGGTATATTGTGGTAAGCTAACTGGAAATAGAACCGGTATGATGATGTAAACCGGTATATGTGAAAATGTGAAGCGGTATGTTTGTTCAAGGTGAACTGGTATGTTGGAATGAGAACTGATATATGGAAGTTTTGTATCGGGGTTTCACTTGGCATGACTACCGATTGGTAGTCTCAGCTTTAGGGTTTCCAATTGATGCATTGCCTGTGTGATTCAACTAATGACATCTTGTGATGAGTTAGCATTATAATGAAGACCAGATCATGTTGCCACGTCAGCCCTGTGTGCATGAAGGATTTCCTTGAGGATCTTGCATGAAGAAGATAGATCCTATCTACCTCGAGAATGTGCAAAGTCTCTGTAAATGGTGGAGAGCACGTGATGGGTTATCAGCTTCCTGAAGTAGAAAAGAATGATCATTGGAGAACATCTTGAGATCTGTTCAAGACTATTGTATTCAATGAAGTGTGATTAATGGTCAAGGTTGAACTGACTGAATTGTTAAACCTAAATGTTTAGGGTTTATGCTACCGACCTATCTATTTCCTATAAGGTCATTGATGTTTTTCATTATGAAGTTGTTGGAAAATGTTATGTGTGTATCCAAGTGAAGAGATACTTGATTCTTGCCAAACCGAAGAAGTGTGTTGATACCTGCAGAGTGTGATTGTAGAAGCAAAGGAGCTAAAGTAGATCTACCTTGGCATTGTGTGTTGTTATCAGATCAGTGTATTACCTGTTGACTTTTAACCATTTCAGCAGTTGGAAAATCCCTTAACTGGGTAGCTTTAACATGATTTTGTGTAAATTCTTTAATAGGGTGACTCAATTCAATGAGTTTTTAAAATCCTCTTGCGAGGTAACCTCTAACAGGGTTTTAACCTTTAATTGGGTATTTAGCCATCCCTTAATTAGGTGATCCCTAGTAGGGTCGGTTCCTAGCAGAACCTATTGTAAAAGTCTTTAACCAGACAAGGCTCCTAACAGAGTAGACTTCAAAAAGAGTTCAAAGAACAGCTTGTGGGTATTCATCCCCACCATGATTTTTCCCAATTGGGTTTCCACATGAATAATCAGTGTGTCATGTGTAATGCTTTTCATGTGATGGTTTAGTGTTTTATGTTAAGTGGTAATGCATGTTGAACGAGTAGTCTTTATACTTCTGATGTATTACCTATTTATGCATATGAGTGAAGTGGAAAGGAGATGTTAGGTGAGGTGAAGATCTAAGTGATAACTGGTTTATACTTGTCATAATAATTCTTGGTTTTATCAATAGTACATTGTTTTGGATTGGTGTTACTATTTACCAGTTAAGTGTAATCTTTGCAATCAAACTAGTTGAGGGAAAGTTTTTATTTGTATTGATTCACCCCCCCCCCCTCTTAGTAGCGGTTTGGTACTAACTGTTCATCATTATTCATCAATAGGTATTAGAGAATCTTCCAGGTCCTCTGTGTTGTAAGCTTAACCTCTTGAGAAAAAGATCTTACTCTAATGATGAAGAGGGAAGGTCCAAAGTTCAACAGAGATAACTTAAAGATATGGAATGACATAATGAAGATCTACATCAGAAGCATGGGTGCTCAACACTAGAGCTATGTTGAGAATTCTTATGTTATTCCTACCGGTACTCTCACCGATGATCAAAGAAGAGAGATTCAGGAGAATGGGCAAGTCATGGACGCCCTAATCAGCAATTTATCTAACATTGAGTTTATTGATGTTTAAGATAAAGACAATCTCAAAGAAGTATGGGATGCTCTGGAGAATATATATGGCGGTGATTAGCATGTCAAACAAGCTAAGGAAGAGAGCCTTAGGGGAAAGTTTGAAGACATAAGGATGGTTGAAGGAGAGACCATTCAACAATATGGAATAAGAATCAAAACTATTTTTGGAGACATCAACAATGCATGAGGTAAAATTGAGGATTCCACTGTTGCTAGCAAAGTCTTGAGATCCTTGTTACCAGTCTATGCAATAAGGGTTGCTGCTATTTAGGAGTTGAGGTCTATAGACAAGAGAAAGGTATCCCTAGACTCCATAATTGTAAAGTTGACCGCATATGAGCTAAATAATTATGATGGCAGTATTCAAAAGACTAAATAAGCTTTTCGAGCATCTGTTGCACCATCTAGAAAGGGTAAAGAAGCTAGTACCAGTGGTGAACCAAGATAAAGTAGAGAAATGGATGATGAGGAGATCCTGATGGAATTTGAAGCTCTTCTTGCCAAGAGACTTCCTAAGGGAACTAGTAAATACAGAGGTAAGCTCCCTTTGAAATGCTTCTCTTGCAATAGGATAGGACACATTGCTATAAACTGTCCTAATGGTGATATTAAGGACAAACCAAAGAAGTTCAAAGGAGGAAACAGGAGAAACTATTTTGTAGCAGTTGATGAAGGTGTCACTGATGAGGAATTAGAAGATGAAGAAATTGAAGACATTGTGTTTGTAGTAGTTAAGGAAGATGTGTCAGACAAGAAGCTCTTGTCTCCCACTTTGATAATTCCAATGAGTGGATTATTGACAGTATTTGTTCTCACCACATGAATAGTAACCAGAGTAAGTTTATGTCTCTGGAAGAGTATGATGGTGGTGTGGTCCAATTTGGTAATGATGCACCATGTATGGTAAAAGGAAGAGGATCCATCTCTCTGAATGGAAAAATTAGTACTGATAATGAGTATTAGGTAGAAGGTCTCAAACACAACCTTTTGAGTGTTGCCCAACTGAATGATAATGGACTCACTCTAGAATTCAGAGATGGAGTATGCAAAATAAAAGGAAAGAGTGGTGAATTGATGGCCACTAGTATGTAGATCAGAGGTAACTTATTTCAGCTGAATGCAAATATAAGTACATGTCTAATGGCTAAGTTTGAAGATAGCTAGATATGGCATAGGAGACTGTGCCATATAAACTTTGATAACATTGTGAAGGCCAGTAAGATCAAGGCAGTTAGAGGATTGCTTGCACTGAGCAAACATGAGAATCCTTTGTGTAGAGAGTGTTAACTAGGGAAAATGTCTTCCTCAACCTTCAAAGGTAAATCATTCACTACAGACAATTTACTTGATCTTGTGCATACTGATTTGTGTAGTCCTATGAAAACTAGGAGCATGCAGGGAGATAGGTACTTTATGATTCTCACTGATGACTGCTCAAGAATGATGTGGGTCACATTCTTGAAAGATAAGTCTGAAGCTTTTGGAAAGTTCAAATCTTTCAGAGCACTGGTTGAAAAAGAAAGCGGTAAGAGGATTAAGTGCCTAAGAACTGATCAAGGAGGAGAATTCACTTCCAGTGAATTCAACATGTACTATGAAGAGAATGAGATCAAGAGACAAATGTCTACCCCCCAGACTCCATAGTAGAATGGCCTAGCAAAGAGGAACAACCAAACTATAGTTGAAGTAGCCAGAACTATGTTGATCCAAGGGAAAGTTGCTAACACTTTCTGGAGAGAAGTGGTGAGCACATCAGTCTACACTATGAACTAGGTACTCATCAAGAAAGGTAAGGATAGGATAAAAGACCTTATGAGTATTGGATTGGTAAGACTCCTATAGTAAGCTACTTTAGAGTGTTTGGTAGAAAATTTATATCAAGAGGAGTGAACATCAAAGCAAGTTTGATGCAAAATGTGATGAAGGAATATCCCTAGGATATTCCACCAAGAGTAAATCTCTTAAGTGTTTCAACAATAGGACTCAGAAAATTGTTGAAAGTATTAATGTTAGAGTTGATGAAACCTTTGAGAAATCTAAGGAAACCTGCAGTGAGCGAGTGGTAGATGAACCGGTTGTAACCTTCTGGGAACTAGTTACAAAAGAGCCGAGTACTAGTAACAATGCTTCTACACCGGTAGATGCTGATGCTGATGAAGATGAGAATGAAGAAGGAAAGAAATAGGAAACAACTAAGATCATTCCTAGGTATGTAAAGCTGAATCATGATCCAAAGAAGATCATAGGAGACAAGGATGTAGGAATTCTTACAAGAAGAAAGGTCAGAGAAAATTCTTGCATGATCTCTGAATTTGAGCCTACAACATTTAAAGAGGCACATAAAGATGAAGACTATATCAAGGCAATGGAAGAGGAACTTAACCAGATAGAAAAGAATGGTACATGGTCTTTGGTACCTAGACCTGAGCATAAAAATGTCATAGGCACCAAATGGGTTTTCAAAAATAAGTGGAATGAAGATGGCACAGTGGTAAGAAACAAAACTAGACTGGTGTGTAAAGGATATGCTCAAGAAGAAGGAAAAGAATATGGAGAAACATTTGCTCCATTAGCTAGATTGGAAGAGTTTGTATGCTTCTTGCATATGAATCTTTCAAGGGATTCAAAGTATATCAAATGGATGTAAAATCAACATTCCTAAATGGAATACTTGAAGAGGAGGTGTATATAGAGAAACTAGACGGGTTTTCCCTATCAGAAGACAGTGACATGGTGTGTAGGCTACATAAAGCCTTGTATGGATTGAAGTAGGAACCTAGAGCATGGTATGAACGCTTGCACTCCCATCTTGTTAAGATTGGATTTGAAAGAACAATTGAAGATAGCAATATCTATTTGAAGTTAGAAGGAGATCAGATTCTGATCTATGAAGTATTTGTTGATGACATAATTTTTGGAGGAGATGACAAGATGAGTCATGATTTTGCAAATGAGATGAAGAAGGAATTTGTGATGTCACTTATAGGGGAGATTAAGTTCTTCATTGGACTATAGATTCAATAAATGAAAGATGGAATCTTTATCACTCAGCCCAAGTATGTCAAAGAGGTGTTGAAGACCTTTGGCATGGAAGACAACAAACTTGTTGGTACACCGATGGTGACCGGTTGTAAATTATCAAAAGAGGATAACTCAACATTGGTGAATGAGAAGGAATACCAATCAATGATTGGTAAGTTGCACTATGTAGTACATAGCAGATCAGACATTTCACATGCAGTAGGCATTACTGCATGGTTTCAGAATAGTCCAAGAGAATCCCACTTGGTAGCAGTCAAGCGGATTCTTATATATCTAAAGGGAACTATTGACTATGGATTATGGTATCCATACAGTAATGATTTTAACCTTAGAGTGTTTACAGATGCTGATTGGACTGGTAATATGGATGACTGGAAGAGAACAACCATAGGTGAATTCTTTCTTGGTGGTAGACTAATCTCATGGATGAGTAAGAAGAAGAGTTGTATCTCTCAGTCTACAGTAGAAGTGGAATATGTTGCAGTATTTATGAACTGCACCCAGACAATTTGGATGATGCATGTATTAAGTGGTTTCAAGGTTCTTGTATCTGAACCAGTTAATATATTTTGTGACAACACAAGTGAAATTAATATTTCCAAGAATCTAGTTTTTCATGCTAGAACCAAGCACTTCGAGCTCAAGTATCATTTCTTGAGGGAAAAAGTTCAGAACAAAGAGGTTGTATTGGAACATGTTTCCAATAACGAGCAGTTAGCAGACATATTCACCAAGCCTCTACCGAAGGCTACCTTTACCTATTTGAGAGGTGAATTAGGGGTGCTGCCCCTTCAAGAGGTGAACTAAAGGTGTGTGCTCCACATCAGTCAGGTATTGCATTGATAAATCTTTTTTTAGGATTGGTGTGTTGAAGAATGCTACTCCTTAGGGGGAGCAGCATAGTGGAACATAGTTGTTTGTGCCTCCACTTTGGCATTGTTGTCAAAGGGGGAGAAGATGTGAAGTAGAGAAGATATCTATAGTATTGGTGAGAAGAAGATGCGAAGTAGATATATATCTTTGTATATTGTGATCAATGCCAAAGGGGGAGATTGTTGGCATATGTGCTGAGCATGATGACATGATGATATTATATGTTGTCATTGATGTCAATATGCTAAAGTATGAACTGGTATATTGTAGTAAGCTAACTAGCAATAGAACTAGTATGATGATGTAAATTGATATATGTGAAAAAGTGAAGTGGTATGTTTGTTCAAGGTGAACCGGTATATGGAAGTTTTGTATCGGGGTTTCATTTGGCATGACTACTGGTTGGTAGTCTCAGCTTTAGGGTTTTCGGTTGATGCATTGCCTGTGTGATTCAACCGATGACATCTTGTGATGAGTTAGCATTGTAATGAAGACCAGATCATGTTTCCACATCAACCTTGTGTGCATGAAGGATTTCCTTGAGGATCTTGCATGAAGAAGATAGACCCTATCTACCTCGCAAATTCTCTATAAATGACAGAGAGCATGTGATGGGTTATCAACTTCCTAAAGTGGCAAAGAATGAACATTGGAGAACGTCTTGAGATCTTTTCAAGACTATTGTATTCAATGGAGTGTGATTAATGGTTAGGATTGAATTGACTGACTTGTTAAACCTAAATGTTTAGGGTTTAGGGTTTATGCTACCGACCTATTTTTTTCCTATAAGGTCATTGATTTTTTCATTTTGAAGTTGTTGGAAAATGTTATGTGTGTATCCAAGTGAAGAGATACTTGATTCTTGCTAGACCAGAGAAGTGTGTTGATACCTATAGAGTGTGATTACAGAAGCAAAGGAGCTAAAGTGGATCTGCCTTGGCATTGTGTGTTGTTATCAGATCAGTGTATTGCCTATTGAATTTTAACCATTTCAGTAGTTGGAAAATCCCTTAACCAGGTAGCTTTAATAGGATTTTGTGTAAATTCTTTAACAGGGTGACTCAATTCAATGAGTTCTTAAAATCCTCTTGTGAGGTAACCTCTAACAGGGTTTTAACCTTTAACCAGGTATTTAGCCATCCCTTAACTGGATGATCCCTAGCATGATCAATTCCTAGCAGAACCTATTGTAAAAGTCTTTAACCAGACAAGGCTCCTAACAAAACAGACTTCAAGAAGAGTTCAAAGAATAGCTTGTGGGTATTCATCCCCACTATGGTTTTTCCCAGTTGGGTTTCCACGTGAAAAATCTATGTGTCATGTGTAATGCTTTTCATGTGATGGTTTAGTGTTTTATGTTAAGTGGTAATGCATGCTGAACTAGTAGTCTTTATACTTCTGATGTATTACCGGTTTATGCATATGAGTGAAGTGGAAAGGAGATGTTAGGTGAGGTGAAGAGCTAAGTGATAACCAATTTATACTTGTCATAATAATTCTTGGTTTTACCGGTAGTACCCTATTTTGGATTGGTGTAACTATTAACCAGTTAAGTGCAGTCTTTGCAATCAAACTGGTTGAGGGAAAGTTTTTGTCTGTACTGATTCACCCCCCTCTCAGTAGTGGTTTGGTACTAACTGTTCATCATTATTCATTAGGGAACTAGTGGAGAACATTGAATTGGTAAAGTTCCTAGTGAAGACACTTGTTGAAAGTCACCTTAAGGTGGATAAAGTAATAGTCCTAGTAGAGTTTGAGAAGGAATAGGGGATATTGAAGTATAACAAGGCCTAGTGGAGTTGGTGGAGTGAGAAACACCAATAGGAGAAGTGTGAGCAAGCTAGGTAAACCCTATCAATAATTGGCAGGGTTTGTGGACCAGTAGATGAACCCAGTTCTGAGGTTGGTTGGTGATCCTTTCTAGATTGACATAGATGATTCAGCAAAGGTGGATACCGACAAAATCACCACCTGGAGTTGAAGTGGCAAGCATGCATGCACAAGTCGGTGTGGTGAGTTGGTGATGTGTTTGTCGGTGAGGTAGATGGTGGCAAGTTGACATTTATGTTGACTTTGTCATTCATGGGATGTGTAACAGAGGTTTGTGGCTCAAGGTCAAACAGATAACAAATATCCAGGACAACCTGTTTGAGAAGATCGAGCTAGGTGAAGGGAACTGCGAAACCATTCTTGGTGATCGACTAAGAGATCAATTGATAGATTGAAAGCAAATTGCTAAATATGGATGGTGTGTTGTGGAAGGCATGACAATGGTGGAGTTGATTGATGTGTTGTAGTTAATCAATCAAGGTGATCAGATCAGATGAGATGTGATTGGATCTGGTTTGCCTCAAGGTCGATGAAGAAACCCTTACCACCTAAAGTTTGAATTGGTTATTGGCGGGAAGACTTTTTTTTTAAATATGCAATTCTAAATCGATGAGGATGTTGTTGCAGAATGATTGAGTGTTGCTTCATGTGAGAGAAGAAATCAGTCAAGTGCTCAATGAGAAGAAGAAGAAGAGACTGAGTGTGAGAAAGAACAGGGTTGAAGAGTTCAACCAATAACAATGTGGCAACGGGTAGTCTACCATTGTGTCTGAGAGAGAAATATATTGGTGGTGACTAAACTGATAGAGAAGAGGCAAAGAGGATTACAGAAAAGAGAAGAGAAAAGTGAGAATCAGAAGTGAACCGATAAGATGAGAATCGACATTTATCAGATAGTGGATATCTAACTGAGTGAAGTAGACTAGTGGAGAGAAGCCATGTAGCAGAGAGAAGAGAGAACTGAAAGAGATCAAAATCGACAAAGAGAAGAACCGACAAAGAAGAAGAAGAGGTTGAACCAGTAAGGTTGTAGCAAGAGATAAGGCTGCAACTGTGAGAGGCTAAGAAGATCTGGTAGAGAGATTTGCATAAGAGTTTCAAAGTTCATTTGTAACATGGCTATTACTTTTGTAATTGATTATGTTTATTGAAGATCACTGAGTTGGATCTCGGTGTAGGGGTTGGTGCCTTAAACACTATAATGAGATTTTAATTGTTAGGTTGGATTGGAGTAGTAGACTTCAACAACATTTCTCACCGAGGTTTTTCCCATCTTGGGTTTTCCTCATACATCTGGTGTTATGTGATGTCCATTTTATGTATGATTGCATTTGTGTTAGTTTCCCATCTAATTGGTAAGTCTGCCTTCTATTAGATTTGTTAATCGGTATACACATGTAGGATAGAAAATGGGAAAGTTTGTAAATCACTAATTCACCCCCCGCTCTTAGTGGCACATTGTGTCTAACATCTTCTACTTCAAAATGTATTACTTGAGAATGATCTAACTAATTAGCCTTATTTTCACTATCATTATTATGGTTAGGGCACATTGATATTGGTTCAAGGGTTCTTTCTACAATTTGTTCTTTAGAAGAAATAGCTAACACTTTTTCAACCATATTTATGATATTTTCACTTTTCTAAGCTAATCCTTTTACTATCCATGGGTAGAAGATTTTTGTTTGACATATCTTCTTGACAGAGTTTTTGCTTTCCTTTTATCTTTTCTAAGATTTTCTTATGAGAATCTTCTTCTTTTTTAAAAAGATTATCTTTTGGTTTCATCATCCATTTCTTTATTTCTTTCTCAATGCAATCATTTTTTCCTTAAGTTCTTCTATATTTTGCAAATACTTCCCTTTCTAGATTCTTCTAGTTACTGTGTTTTCTTCACATTTGTAGGATTTTCTATTTCTCTCTCTTTCCAATTCCCATTCTACTTCTTCAAGATCTTCTTTTAAAATCCTTATATAGTCTTCTACACATTTATTATATTTCTCATCTCTAATTTTCTTTTTCTTTTCAACATTTTGTACAAAAAATTCCTTCTTTCCTAAGGTTTGAAAGTTGCAAATTAAACTCAGTCCGTCCAACATAATTTTCAGCATTCTATACAAAAGACTTGTCTTCCTTTTTATGTTTTGGATCTTGCACATTTATCACAATCTGCCTATTATTATTTTATGTACAAGCTTTCTTTTCATTCCTTAAACCATTCAGATTTCTATCTTTGACAGTAACTAATTCCTTATCATTCATTGCAACATCTCTACCTTTTGAACTATTATGCAAATGTGCAATTCTGGATATGCTAGTATTCAAACTCTTAAGACTTTCCATTTTATCAAAATAATACAAATAAATCGAATCTTACAAAGATTAGAAATCCTATAATCTTTGTCTCATTAAGAGAAGATGATAAGCAATTTTCTGCTCTTTTAGATAAATGATCTGGAATTAGTTTTACCAAAGAATATGTTCTACCATCTCATTGTTAACAATGCCAAAGTGTTTGGATTCAGGGGTTAGGAGCCAAGAAAAGGATAGAAATAAAATCATGTGGTGTCCCAATAAATGTAGGAGAGCTCAGTTATTATTGTTCACTTTGGCAAAATGAGGACATCAAAATTGGCATTCTTCTAGGATGGAATTTTCCGAGTCAGTTCCAAATGGTTTCTTTTACTTAGATTGGTGTTATATTGGGAGATAACCTGGGTGCTAAATTTTTTGATCAATATTTGGTTTGTGTGAATTTCATTGGCAAATTTTATGCACCTAGAAATCTTCTTCTAGAACCTTCAAAATCCCTAGTTGTTTGACTAATCAAGAAACTTCCTAAGGAATTTCAAAACAAGATATTGGAGAGATGTTTTTAAAATAATCCTATTACAGTGTCCAGAATTAAAGAATGGGGCAAGTCTCAGATGGTTCTAGTTGCAAAAGAGATACATATTTTTGTTGGCAAATGCACACTCCAATGAGACATTGTAGGTGATTGAAGGTTTTGTCATTGATGGCAACCTTACAATCCTATGACACCGGCAAGGCAATCCACCGACACTAGCAAGGTCAAACTCTACACCGGCACACAGACCACCAATCTCGGCAGTAAAAGGAAGCATACCGACATAGAGGCCGACAGGAATTTTGTTTGTAATATATTTTGTTATTTATTGTAAAATCATTGTGAGCCGACTTGGAAAGTTGTAAAATGACTCATATATATAAGAGATCATTATATAACATTTTAGTAAGCATGGAGGAATGTAATTAGGCAAAATAAGGCAGACCTATTATGCAAATTATAGGTTAAGGGTTTATGTATGAAGAAGAGCTATAAACCGGTACTGGATTTGGCATAGAAGATGCTACTTTGAAGCAGTACAAGACATTGGATTTATATAATCCATTTTGTAAGTCAGTGAGACTTCCCATTTTGTAATTGAGCAGTGAGCTCTAGGCACTTGGCCTTCCTGCATGTGTAGGCCCCTCTTGTAGTAGTAATATTCTCTTATTGGTCAGTAAGTGAATATTGTGGGTCACAAATCCCACTAAGGTTTTTACCACACTGGGTTTCTTCGTTAAACTATTGTGTTATGGTGTGTTTTTCATGTGGTTGCTGTTATCTCTATTTATTGTATTACTTTCTATTTACTTGTATATAATATTAATATGTTCTACATGTTTTAAGTTAAGAAATTGCTCTAACCGGTTAGATACTGATTCACCCCCCCCTCTAGGTATCTATGGGAACCCTAACAATTTTGCCTCTGAATCTCACCAAGGGAGAATTGGTTGTTTTGAAGACACTAGCAAGACAATATAAAAAAACTCATATAATTTTCTAATGTAGAAATATTACAAGACATTTCCCCTTAGGATATCTTAATTTTGTGGATTTGGTTAATACATTTAGTCCCTCCTGTAAGATCATATTATCCTAGTTAACCCCATACAAGTTCAAATTAGTCCTCTTAGATATCCTTTATCTTTCCATACATTTTCTTGCATGCCAATTGGAATGGATAATCAAGCACAAAGACATCTAGATCAAAGGTGATTGGTATCATCTATAAACATGATCACTTCTACCAAAAATACTGAAACATACTTACAAATATAAGTATGTTATGGAATTTGACAATGTCTTCAATTTACTAATACTTCATCTTATACCAAACATTGGCTGTTGGCATGTTTTAGAATGGTGGAATGACTAGACATGAGACCTAGGATGATATTTCAACAACATGAAATTGATTGTACATATATGCATATAATAATATTTATAATATCTTATTTAATAGATGTTGTAATTAAGCAAGGACTGACATTGTGAACCATATGGTTTGATATTCCTCCTTGCAAATTAGATAAGTATATATTAAGCATTAGGATTTTTATAGCTTTCATCTCGGCAAGTGCAAGGTTTTGTCTATGTCGTGAAGTCAGCCACATTAAAATTCGACATCAAGATGCAACCCTATCTAAAAAAGCCATGATGTTAGCCATGTTAAGCCTAACAACATCATGCAAAACCTGTGTAAAAGGAAAGATCCTTGTAGCCACTTATGGGTGTTAAGTGGACTGTTCTCACTTTTCAAGAATACAAAAAGTGATAGTAAATAAATTAGTAAATAGCGAGTTAGTAAATTTTTTTTAGAAATTATTAAATAAATTATAAAGGGCCTACATGAGCATGCAAAGGGTACAAGGTTCCACTCTCAGTACCTTCCAAAAGATCCCTACTTTACTGGTACCAGTAATTCAACACCTACCATCTACCACCTACACCTATTGGTCATTGAAAACCTACAACTCACACCTACTGGTCAGAATCCATCTACCCTTTGGCCTCCATCTACTATAAATAGAGGCCTTGTGAGATCATTTAGGGAACCTTGAGTGATAGTGTCTAAAGTCTTATATCAAGAGTATGGTGTGAAGAGTCTCATAGGAGCAAGTTGGAAGTATCCTTTACACTTGCGCTTCCATGCAATCTGGGGATTATGAGAAACTAACTTGTATAGGCTGTTGTATCTGTCTATTATAATAAAGCTTTCATGAAATATTATCCATAGCTTGTATTGTTCCTATTCCACACAAAATTGGTATCAAAGCCATGGAGATATTGTAATACCTTTGTCACCATTGTATCATCTTTAAAAATATAATATAAATATTTTGTAGTATCTATTCCAACATTCTTTCCATCTATCTCTTGCTATTGTATTATTTTGAGAAATATTGAGACAATTTTAATTTTAAAAGGTTGAGGGTAAGTCTTGCAAGTAGTTGTGGACCCTACAAAAGTAAGATCTATTGTTGAAGCTAGGGAGGCATTGTGAAGGGTAGCCATAAGTGAAATTGTAGCAATGAATGAGCACCGAAATAAGTAAAGACCTTAAAGACATTCTTGTATCTATGTATGCATATATATATACATATATACATATACATATATATGTATATACATATGTATATGTATATATATATACATATGTATATGTATATATATATACATATGTATATATATATACATATGTATATATATACACATATGTATATATATATATATGTATACATATGTGTATATATATACATATGTATATATATACACATATGTATATATATATATATATATGTATGTATATATGTATGCATGTATATGTGTATGTGTATGTGTATGTGTATGTATATATGTGTGTGTGTGTGTGTATATATGTATATATATATATGTGTAGACACCTAAAAATGTCTCATTGATCATGTACTAATTATTCCTCTAATTGATGAAATAATTCTTTAATTATTTAATTAAGTTAATTAATCATATTCTTCTAATTTCATATTTCCTCATCATCTTACTAATTATTCTATTTTCTATTTCTATCATCATTTAATCATTTTGACCATTTTCTAAATATTAATTAAATATTTATTATTTAATTAATTTTGATTAATTCCCCAATTTAAATAATCTTTATTATTTAATTAAATTTCATTTCTACATAATTAAATAGTTTCTTTAAATAATTTAATTAACTAATTAATTCTTCCATTTCCAAATCCCTAGATTCTAATTCCATTTAATTTCATATTCTTCTAATTTCTTCCAAATTCAATTACATGTGCATGATTTCAAAAAACAAATTGAAAATCAAAGTCAAGTTCTAAATATATTCAAGTACTAAATTGAATTAAAATAAATTCAATTATTTGAATAAATCTCATGCAAAGATTAAATTGAAAATCCAAGTTAAAATGCAAGCACATGCTAAATTAATTAATTCAATCAATTAATTAATTAAATCATTTATCTCTTCAACTTTTATTTCCATCTTTCAGTTAGCTTTTTCTAAATTAAGCTTTCTTTGTCATCCTCTTTATTTCCTCCAATCATTCTTTTTCTTCCTTCGGTCAGCTTTTTCTCAATCAGTTAACTCAATTAATCTATTCAATCTATTATGTTTCACCTCCTACAATCAACACTTCAACTATCAATTTTCATGTGAGCTCACTTGAGTTCCACCTCTTGATCAATTTGTTTCACCTTTCAATCAATCTTCTACAATTTTCTATAAATTGAGCATCCAATCTCCATTTTCAATAATCACGAACTTCAAATCTTTGTGTCACTTGTAGGTTACCAATGCAATATCTGAGAGCCATCATACCACAGAAAAGAGAGTGCAATGGAAGTGATATGCAATCTTGGAATAGGGAGTTTCATTGAATTATTATAATTCTTATTTCTTGATATTTGCATTATTTCATTGTCATGTTAGTTAGATTCTTTGATTAGATAAGGATTCATGATTTCCCTTGATTTCTCATTAATTGATTATTGTTTTGAATAAGATGAATTTTACATGCATATACATTTTGGTGAACCTGACGTGAACTAACAACAATTTAACCTTTTTTATGTTCTGTGTGATTTTTGCAGATCATACAAATTTTTTATCTTTTTCTATAGGTTGCATGAATTTTGAGAAAAGATTTTTTGTCATGCAATCAAGCTTACATCATCATGAAATCACATAGACAACATCATGCATTTGACCCTTTAGGTCACGCATTCATTCTAACAGGGTCAAGCAATCGCCCTTTCTGCATTATGCATCTGTAGGGTTAATTGTTCTTTAAATTTTTCTTTTGTCTGTTATTTCGTCTATCTAATTCTATCTCAAATTGGGTTAATCGGGGATCAAATTGCTTTTATTTCATGATTTGATTATAATAGTTTATGGCAAGAAAAGTATAGTTCAGGATTTCAGGTGCAAGAAGGATGAAACAACAAAGAAGAGAAGCCAAATGCTATCAAAAGGTTTTCCAGGCAGAAAAATTGATATAGGATTTGGAAGAGCAACTGGCCTTAGATAGATATAATAGCCTAGTTCTTTCTTATATAGTTAAATATGATCTAATCAATATTGAATGGATGATGAGAGATTTGGCTAGGGCTTCACAATTGGTTTTGCAGGTTCCTGGTCGGGTTTAGTTTCCTTTTATTTTTTTTGTTTTTAACTTTTATTATTGTCTGCCTTATGTCACGCAGTCGCCCTGTTGGTGCTATGCAATTGATCAGTCTTCATCACACATTCGGTCTGTCAGAATTACACATTCATTTTGTCAGAATTACGCATTCATTCTGTTAGGTTCACGCATTCGGTTTGTAAGTATCACACAATCGCGCAGGTAGGATTACCCATTAGTTTCTGTCAAATTTTGAGTTTCTATTTTCTATTGTTTGAACTTTACTACTAATCTTTTGTTTACAGCCTGTGGCAAATTTGCAAAGAGGACTAGATTAGTATTTTTGCATGCACACTTTACACTTCATTTTTGGTGCTTAAAATCAACAACAATTAAAATGGACATGCATTGGTAACTTTACACTTCATTTTTGGTGCTTAAAATCAACAATAGTTAAAATGGACATGCATGGATAATTTCACACTTCGTTGTTGGTGCTTCAAATGAACATGGGATAAAAATTGACATGCATGTATCTCACACTTGGTTTTTGGTGCTTAAAATCAGTAAATGGTTAAAAATTGACATGTATGCCTTCATATTTTGATTTGGTGTTTAAAATAGACATGCAAATGTGTATCTAACACCTAAATTTGGGCTATAAAATGAACGTGAATCAAGCTGCATTAGATTAAATCATTTGTCTTTTTCTTAAGGTAAAGAATTTTTATTGTGTCTGGGTTGGACCTACTGTTGCACTAACTGACTTTCCACCCACCTTCGAGGTCTTGGGAGAAAGAAGGAAGGTGACAACGACATCCAAATTTTCTTTTATTCTACATAGTAAGGGGTATCTTTGACTGGGGATTTTATCACCCCATAGAGGTACTTTATATTGGGATATGTTGGGGATATCATCTCTCCCAACATACTCTTGAGCGGGTTTTTTGAGCCGCTATATAAATATACTAGTCAGGAAGCTAGAGTGTTGAGTGATTTCAACGTATGTGGGGGCCTTCCTTACACTGATAAGCTCAACTAAAGTCTTAAGTGGCTTTCTCTGAGAATCCATCATTGGATTGGGACCCCTCGAAACCTAATACTACGAACCAATTTAGTTGCCAAAAATCCTACATTCAGTGATTCTGGGAGTGCGGATCATACCCCATATATACCCTTCATGTACCTTACACTATGATACAGGAATCCCTTGGCTATAAGATCTTTGGATCTTCGAGGTAAGAGAGACTGGCATGCCCGAGAAGTGTGTGCCGTGGAGTGGAGCCAGTGCTGCCAGACTCTCTATCTGTTCATTTTGTTTTGGTATTTTATTGTAAGGGCCTCATTTGAATGGTGTCCACTATCCAGACTAAGATTGTATTCTATATTTTTTTATGTATCATTATGCTAGACCAGTATTGAGTCAGTCCCTTGGGCTATTTCAGGCCCTATCCCACATATCTCTGAATTTTCTAAGATTGTATAAAAATTGAGTCAGTCAGCTATACATACCTCCCAACAATTGTTCTCAGATTTGGAAAACTACAAAACTTGTCATATTCACGAAGTTACCAAAAACAAAGTTCATTTTGAAACCAAAACTCAAAAGTCCTTACATATTTGTGAGCCTAGGAAGTCTTTTGCATAGTCCCACTTACATCCTCATTATCATCCTACATCTTTTTCATAGTCCCACTTACATCCTCATTATCATCCTACGTCTTTTACATAGTCCCACTTACATCCTCATTATCATCCTACGTATTTTGCATAGTCCCACTTACGTCCTCATTATCATCCTCATATGCATCCTTGTCTAAACTTCATATACATCTGTCTTAGTCTATCGTCATTTGCATAATCATCCTAGAAAGTCATACCCCAAACTTCCAAATCACAATTAGAGGATCAATCAAACTCAACCTTAACTCAAACAAGTTGGTCAAGTTCAATCAAACATTGTCACAATCAGAGAAATAGAGAAAATGTCTTACATTTTGTGATCCTAGGTCCAAACCAAACAAGAAAACATCATGGATTGGAATTATAAATTTCGTAGGGAAGGTGGAGGATTCATCCCTTCCATCCCTATTCCATCACCATCCATAGAAATATTAGCTCAACAAATCAAAACTTTGCAACAACAAGTGACATACATGGCTAGTCCTAACAACCATAGGGGTTGGTTAGAAAATATGATGAGAGAAGTGAGGGCCATGAGGGGAGTAGTATCAGACCAACCTTCTTCTTCTTGTGAGACCATTCAAACATTCCAACCTTCACTCTTCAACAAAATTGTTCCTACCTCAGTTCAACCAACATTAGAGTCATGTAAACCTTATTTTTCTTTCAACCCACTATATCAATCATACCAATCATATCAACCCAACATTCAAACCCCTTTCAACCAAATTCCAAATTAAAATTCACATCAACCCCACATTCAAACCCCTTCCAACCAAAATCAAACCATATTCAACCAATGCCCAAATCAAAATTCATATCAACCTAACATTCAAACCTCTTTCAACTAAAATCAAACCCCATTCAACCAAAGTCTGAATCAAAATTCATTCAACCATATTCAAACCTCTTTCAACCAAAATCAAACCCATTTTAACCAATGTCCAAATCAAAATTCATTCAACCAAAATCAAACCTCTTTCAACCAAAATCAAACCCCATTCAACCAAATTCCAAAGAAAAATTCATTCAACCATATTCAAACCTCTTTCAACCAAAATCAAACCCCATTCAACCAAATTCCAAAGAAAAATTCATTCAACCATATTCAAACCTCTTTCAACCAAAATCAAACCCATTTTAACCATTGTCCAAATCAAAATTCATTCAACCAAAATTAAACCTCTTTCAACCAAAATCAAACCCCTTTCAACCAAAGTCCAAATCAAAATTCATTTAACCAAAATCAAACATCTTTCACCCAAAATCATACTCCTTTCAACCAAAATCAAACCCCATTCAACCAAAGTCGAAAACAAAATTCACACCAATCCAATCAAACATCTTTCAACCAAAATCAAACCCCTTTCAACGAAAGTCCAAATCAAAATTCATTCAACCAAAATCAAACAACTTTCACCCAAAATCAAACATCTTTCACCCAAAATCAAATCCCTTTCAACCAAAGCCCAAATCAACCATATCTATCCACCATTTCATTATCCCCTGAAGTCACACAAAACCAATCCATGCTATCTCTATCTAATAACACAACCTCCCAAGGGCTATCCATCGTACAAAACCAATCTAATTCATGTCATGATTTAGAGGATCTCATTCAAAATTCTTCTTCATCAAGTCAAAAGGTTGAAACATTCCAACAATCTCCCATGCATTTCCAAACTCCTTCCCCATGTCAAGAGGATGATACAAAATCAGAAGAAATGAGTCCTGAAACAAATAAAGATCAAGAAAAACCACTTCCATCCTACCCAATTTTTGATCAAGATCACACCGAACAAGAGTCTTATGATGATCCCCTCGCTCTTTTCTATTCCATTCATAATGACACTCTTTTATCTCAAGAACAAAGTGTCCTTTCAAGTCCCATCCAACATCCACCTCCTAAACAAGATCAACACATCCCTTCCATCCTTCCTGATAATCCCTTTCCAAGACAAGATAAAAGTATACCTTTACCTTCATGTCCTAAACAAGATCCCATTATTTCTCCAAATCTTGATCAAGGTCCCTCCATCCCTTCATCTCCATGTCATAATCCTCCATGTTCTTCACAAGATTCCCTCTTAAAGAAACTTGTCATTTCTCCTAGTCTCTCTCATGATTCCTCTACACAAGTTGTTCATGAACCCTTTATCAATGAAATCACCAATATAGATTATACTACACAGAGTATCTTGTCAACAATTATATGTGAGTTTTCGTCACATGCCAAAGTGGTGACAAAAACAAGCATAACACCAACTAATGAGATCAACACATAGTTGACTTCATCATCCTCTTCAAGTGCATCAATAAAAAACAGGTATAACACCCACTCATGTCATAACTTTGAAACCAATTTGTCTCATACACCTGCACTTGATAGATTGGGGGCAAGAGAATCTACCACAGTTGGATTTCTTTGAAACTGATAAGGCTATAGTTGAATTCATGGGTTCCAGAGATAGATTTCCTTATGATGATCCACAAAATCAAAAAACTAATAAAATTAATATTGGAGATTTTGAACATGTACAGCCAGTTGAGTCCTTATATCCTATTGGAAAACACATCTTTATCTGACTCTTTAAACAAAGACCAATGAACTACCTACACAAATATTATACCTAAAGGCTGGGTAGTTTGGATTTTACTTTCTGCATTGCATATCATTTTAAAACATCTGCATTACATATAGTTTCTTTTCAAATGCATTGTTTTCTCAAAAGTTTCGACAATTACATATAGCAACATCAATAAAACAAGGCAACTGTCCAAGTTTATCATTTGTTTGCATCCAAGAGAAGCAAGGGTCATCTCCTTTCTTAGATATTCGGGCATGAAAACTTTGAGGTCCTAAGGTCAATCATTTTCAACACTACCCTGTGACGATGCTTTACTTATGGTTGGGTAGCAATTTTACTATTTGAGACTTGTTAACCCACAATCTATCACTTTCTATATCTCACACATTAAGAAGATCTCTAATTCATTCTAGACACCTAGTTGATCTTATGACTAGTGAAAAATAAAAAAATATACTTTAGCGCCACTATAAATGTCTTACCCAAGTAGGTTTCATTACTTACAAGTCAAGGCAAGAAAAAAAAAGCAAAAAAAAGCAATGATATATAACTGAAATATCACGCATACGAGTGCGCCAAAAAGATTGACTATGGGAACATGCAAGTAACTCCATCAGGGCTATGAATGCCTACTAGCAATGGAGCAATATTTGAGAAATTACAGTTTATAACCTCGTCGGAGCTCTTAAGGCTTGCTGGTAGCGAGGCTCTATTCGGGATTCTTTTGAAGATAGGATAATCCATGTAGCTAGTCATATAGGATAGTGGACACAAGAGCAGGAATTAACTCATTTGTACACACATGGGCAAACGAAGATCAAAGTTTCAAGAACCAGTGGGGAATTTTTCTGAGTCTCCATTTGTAAACCCTAGTCACTAAGTGTGTTGATTTGAATGTTCCAAAGGGCCTTAGGGATTGATTAATCGCTTATCTATGAAATGTTTTTGTACCTCCATTTCAATTGGTGTATTACAAATGCAAAAACAAACACAGTCAACCTTGCTCAAATAGGAAATGCATCTTCATCCTGTATATTGCATTCACATAGGTCATGTCAAAAATTCATTTATCTCCACATACATTCTACAGATCATCATGTCATATAGATCTGCACACTGACGGTGAAACAATTAAAATCTTAAAAAATCATATAAAGTCCTGAAAAAATTCAAAAACAATGAAAAACTCAAAATTCAAAAACAATGAAAAACACAAAATCCAAAAACAATGAAAAACACAAAATCCAAAACCAATGAAAAACACAAAAACATTAAAAACCAAAAAAACAATCAAAAAACATCCATATAACATCCTGAAAAAAAATCAACCAAAAACATTCAAATATTGATCTACATAATCCAAAAACATTGAAAAAGCTCTTGGGAAAGAACTAAAAATCGAAAATCAATCAAAAAAAAAACTTTCAATAAAATGTCTTGTAAGAAACAAATACCCTAGCAGATATCCAACAAACACTTCGCATAGAGTTAACAAAGGATACGACTATCCAGTCAAACATCTCCAATCAACTAATCAAACTGTCTTATCAATCATATCATATCCATATCAAAGTGATCATTATCTTGTCTTAAACAAAAGAGGATACACTCGAAATCAGACAAGTCAGTCTTAAACAGGGTCCGCAACTTTCTGAGATCAGACATTATCAACCATCACATCAAGCAACTGAGAAGGAAGGCACAAGGTTAGTATAGCTACTGAATTTCATCTGGGTCAGTCTTTATCTTTTATCATTTGGTGACAGATATTGTTCCTATGCTACTCAAGGATGTCCACAAGTGACTAGAGGAGCCATGATGGGCATTATCTTTTTCATTGTTTGCTGCTTGTCTGCTATGTGTTTGTTTCTTCAATGAGATATCTTTACATCTTGGTTCCTTATACCCTGATGTGCTAAGCTTCATTGTTCAATAATAAGGCTCAGTGATGAATATATATTGATGCAATAAAATATATGACACAGGTTCATGATTCATTCAATTTCATTCTCATCTCATTTTCTTATTGATAGTTCGTAGATTTCTCATCATCTCTTTCTAAATCATTATCAATCATTTTCTATCATCTAACATTATTCTATTTCATTCTAAGGTTCATTCTCTCATATTCTATCTCAATATCATCTTCACATCACCTATCTCTATCTCTAATCAACTAATCATTCTTCTATCTTTCATCCCACATTCTTCTTTTTTTGAGAGATCATTCATGTCTTTAATGCACAAACAATCTCTCGAGGGGGCATGACACCCTGAGTATCATCGGGGCATACTGGGGCAGGAAATTTTTTCATTTTCTTTGAAACAATGTCATTCTGACTTTGTCTCAAAGAGGGGCAAATGTAGACACCTAAAAATGTCTCATTGATCATGTACTAATTATTCCTCTAATTGATTAAATAATTATTTAATTAAGTTAATTAATCATATTCTTCTAATTTCATATTTCCTCATCATCTTACTATTTATTCTATTTTCTATTTCTATCATCATTTAATCATTTTAACCATTTTTAAAATATTAATTAAATATTTATTATTTAATTAATTTTGATTAATTCCCCAATTTAAATAATCTATATTATTTAAATAAATTAATCTCAATTTCTATCTCCAATCATCTAATCATTCAACCCTCTTCTAAATATTAATTAAATATTTATTATTTAATTAATTATGATTTAATCCTTTAAATTAAATAATCTTTATTATTTAATTAAATTCCATTTCTACATAATTAAATAGTTTCTTTAAATTATTTAATTAACTAATTAATTCTTCCATTTCCAAATCCCCAAATTCTAATTTCATTTAATTTCATATTCTTCTAATTTCTTCCAAATTTAATTACATGTGCATGATTTCAAAAACTAAATTGAAAATCAAAGTCAAGTTCTAAATATATTCAAGTACTAAATTGAATTAAAATAAATTCAATTATTTGAATAAATCTCATGCAAAGATTAAATTGAAAATCCAAATTAAAATGCAAGCACATGCTAAATTAATTAATTCAATCAATCAATTAATTAAATCATTTATCTCTTCAACTTCTATTTCCATCTTTCAGTTAGCTTTTTCTAAATTAAGCTTTCTTTGTCATCCTCTTTATTTCCTCCAATCATTCTTTTTCTTCCTTTAGTTAGCTTTTTCTCAATTAGTTAACTCAATTAATCTATTCAATCTATTATGTTTCACCTCCTACAATCAACAGTTCAAATATCAATTTTCATGTGAGCTCACCTGAGTTCCACCTCTTGATCAATTTGTTCCACCTTTCAATCAATCTTCTCCAATTTTCTATAAAATGAGCATCCAATCTCCATTTTCAATAATCATGAACTTTGAATCCTTCTGTCACTTGCAAGTTACCAGCGCAATATCTGAGAGCCATCATACCACTGAGAAGAGAAGAGCGATGGAAGCGATATGCAATCTTGGAATAGGGAGTTTCATTGAATTATTATAATTCTTATTTCTTGATATTTTCATTATTTCATTGTCTTGTTTGTTAGATTCTTTGATTAGGTAGGGATTCATGATTTCCCTTGATTTCTAATTTATTGATTATTGTTTTGAATAAGATGAATTTTACATGCATATACAATATTTATATATGTATATATTATTAGAATCAAGGGACACTGAGAGGGGGGGTAAATCAATGTTCTACCAATAAATAAATCTTCAAACTTATTCTCAAACCATCAGAAGCAAATGCAAGAAAGTAAAATGTAGAAACACAAGATAACAAACCACAAAAACATAACACCAATATTTTTACGTGGAAACTCGGAAAGGGAAAAACCATGGTGGGATTGGAACCCACAATATTCATATACTATGATTAAGAGTACATAAATATTACAAAGGGGGAATGTATATGCATTTAGGCTCACTACCTAGAGCTCACTGCTCAGATTACAATATGGAAGTCCCACTGGCTTACAAGTCATTTATAGTGTGAACTAGAATGATTGAACTCCAAAATAGCATCAAACAATTCCTGGATGAGTTTTGGGTAAGTACAAAAAGTCTAACTGTAACACCTCTACAACTCTACTCTGTTCTGCTTCTCAGTTAGCTACCAGATCAAGAATGTGCACGTGAAGCTGCACCAAACAGGTTTCTCTATCACTACTCACTCATACCATACCTCAAAATGATCTTCTACATTGGTCATATATATCCGCAATAAAAAATAAAACATTCATCAAGTCGTCCAACCATAATATGCAATGTAATGTGTAAAATGGTGTCGGCTTAGACCGGATCACCAAAACATATGCGGATCAACCAAATAGAATCTAAATGATTTCTACATGTCAGCCCTATCATCCCATGCATGAATTTTGCCACCACAATCACTGCAAAGATTCCAGACCAAAAGTGCTATGCTTATCTTCAAATAATGGAGATATATTACTAGACCATTTCCTTCATTGTTTACCAAGAACCATGACTACTAGATAGGATTTCCAAGGAGAGTTGCCATCAATTACAACCCTAATCCATTGTCCATGCATTAGAATTCACCGGATGAGTATCAATTGCCAACAATCTCCTCCTTTGACATTGATGGAAACACTCGTGAAAAAAGACTAAGTGTTAAGACTAGTATACCGGATCAAAATCTTTAAGGCTTCCCCTCAGACCAAAACCTCAAAACTTGTATCATCTTTGTATATTTTTCACTCTACTCTCCCCCTTTGACAACAATGCCAAAGATGGGTTGGTGCACAAAACTTATATACAGGGGTATATACCAGATATTCAATACATACTTGAAGATATCAACAAAATGGTCTTCAAAAATCCTAAGTGTGTATCCCACCCAATCTTCATGTTGTCCAAAATTGTGATGAAAGCATTGAAAACATAAGCATATATCTCTACATCTTTCAATTCTGATGGAACTAGTTGAGCCATTGTCTTCAACCAATCAACTTTGTTGCTCAACATGGTGTCCATCTAGGGAGCAATAAGGTTCTAGAGTTTACCAACACACCTTAGAATCATGTCCTTTTCTAAATTTAGGCTTGAGATTTGATTTGTTAGAGCCATCAATTGACCTTCTACACTGTTGGTAAGTGCTACATTGGAGTCAATTGACTAAGATATATTGTCAAGCTTTCCCTAGAAAACACTTATCTTCTTATCTATATCTGAGGTGAATTTAGGCAGTATAAGGCATGACTTGTATATCTTTCCTCCTTCACTTTGTGCCTCAGAGATAGTCTGTAGACCTTTATTCAGTCTGACTCTATCATCTTCAATCATCTTCTAGAAAGTCTACATACGTACCTCCTTAAATCTGTCTAATACTTTCTTGGTGGTTTCCTTTTCCAGTGACTCAAAATTGGTACTGATATTGTTGATTAATTATAATGATTTGTCAGAGGGGTTATAATTTAGATCTAGTTGTAGTTTCGTTACCAACTTTTGTAGAACACCTATAGACATCTCAATCATCTTCTTGTCTTCATTCTCTGATTTAACCAAGTCCTGACTAGCTTGAGCCTGGATTGCTATAGCAACCATCAACCTTTTAGCTGGAGACATCTTCCTAATGTCGAGTGGTCTCTCAAAGTTGATGGAGATCTGTGAGATAATTATTTTCCCTTTGTTCTTCGGAGTTTCAATTATCTTGATTACCAAGACATTGTTGGATTTCTACTTTCCCTTATCAGCCTCTTCTCCTTTGTCATGTACCTTTTTGTTCTCTTATTCTTATTTACCTGCATCTGTTTCTTGTTCTTTAACCTATGCACTGGTGTCACCACTTGGTGGAATATCAACTTTTGGTGTCTCTTGGGCCTCTTCACCTTTCATTTCCACCATCTTCGGGTGAACTGGAGGATTTTGACTATCTGCAACATCCTAGTCTACTAGATGAGAAGTATCTTCCTTCTGAGGTTCATCATCATTAACTGGAAATTGATTGTCTTTTAAGAACCTTTTGCAAATTACTTTAGTTTCTTTTCTTACTTCCACAACCCTGCCAGCCATAAGCCTATTTACTTTGTTTTTGCTTCTAAATTCTTTTTTCTTGGATAGCTCCATGATTCTATCAACTTCTTCTTGATAAATGCAAGCATTGATATTTATCAATTCATTCTCTTTCATTTCCTTATCTAATTGGCTTGTATTTAGCCTTCTTGCATCAATAATGTTATATAAATCTTTAGGAATACTATGTTCTAACTCAATTAATGACTTGCTGAAGTTATGCAAATGCAACACAATAGCTTCCTCAACTTCCCTCTGCTCATTCTCATCAATTTTTTCATAATGTGCACCAATATTCTTGAGATTACCATCATTAACTATTTCATCAGTCAATTATTTTGGAGATAATGGGGGAATAAACATATATTTACCTTCCACCTTACAAGATTCAAGATCCTTATCAAACTCTTTCCTTATCATTCTTCCTTTTTTAGGCCTGTCGGTTAGAGAGGGTTCTGATTTTGTCTTCTTACTTTTCTCACCACTGGACTAGGGTTTCGTAGTTACTCTAACAAATTTTCCTTTCTTCTTTGCTTTCTTTGCTTCCTCATCTGACACAGTCTCATATGCAACATGCGATACAACTACATAGGTTCTTTTTGGTTTCTCCTTTTGCTTCAACACTCATTTTTTGGATGAGCTTTGAGTTGTAGATGAATTCACCAGAGTGGGAGAAGACTTAGTGTCCTTAGGATTTGACTTGGAGGGAACCGGTTCAGTATTAGGCTTCTTTGATTCCATTTCTGCCTCCACCTGAGCCTTCTTCTTCTTATCTTTCTTGATAGCTTGTTTGGTAAAGTCCATCTGTTTAGCTATAGCCTCGTCCTTTTTTGTTACTTTTCTCTTCCTTTTAGGTTGATTGAAGTTCGTATGCAATTCCATATCTTTCTCCTTGAAGGTGCCAAAATTTTGTTCTGAAGGGTCAATCAGTTTTCTCAAGAGATGTTGAGCATAGCTATCAATAGTTTGAGCATCAATCTCATAACCCATCAACATTATCTAAACTATTCTTGGTTCTATTTCCTCCATGTGGCACTGGTCTTTGTCAACCATGAAGAATATAGTATCAACATATTTATCCACTGCTTCCTTAAGGATCCTTACTCTATTCTTCATTCTGCCTTGGAAGGTTTTGAAAATACTTCACAAGGAAGCTATTTGATTCTCTCTATTTCCCAATCTCTGCAAACCTTGTTTGATTTGAGTGGCTACTGACAAGTTATATGCTCTTTGGATTCTGCCTATCTCAGGGATCTCATTCATGAAGTACAGTGCAAGACAAACAATCAAACAACCAAATTTGAAAACATTCTTCTTGTTATTTTTGATTTTATTTAGATTGCTGAAAATTTCTTCAAGAAGAAGTGTGCACAAGTCATACTACATATCCTCTTTCACCATCTGATAAGTTATATATATCATAGTACTAGAGATTGAATTCAATATGCTAGACTGATAAAACTTATACCCAATAATCATCGATGAAAATTTAACATCATGCTCTAAGATATCATCAATCATCATTGACCTGATGTCAAATTGAGAATCAGTTAGCTTTGTGATGGTTGGATTCATCACCTTTCTCAAATTAGGTTTTCCACTAGTTTGATTTAGGAATGTGACTGCATGGATTGCCTGCTTGGTTATCTTGTAGGGTTTGTCCAACCATATGAATTCATCATGGACATGACTCAAAATATACCTCACCCATTCATCCTCATCAAATGACGAAAAGTGAACAAACTACGTGAAACCCAACCTTTACAACTATGCAAATTTTGGTTTGGGGTTTCCAAATGTATCCATTATCCACGCAGTATACATGGTTAGGCTATCCTTATTTCTAGTTTCCTCAACCATGCAGTGAATGTATGCCATAACATCATCAACATGAAAAAATCCATAAGGAATGGACGAAAAATCACCATTGGGATCGTCCTCAACAAAATTAAAATGATGTCTTTTGAATTGGGCCTTTCTTGCTCAAAAAATTCTACTACCAAAGGTGTATCAATAGAAGATGCCATTTTGAGAAATTTAGGGTTAAACGCTTTGGTAAATACCTTTTTCTTTTGTCGGATGCACAAGAACTCCTTGTCTGATCACCTCAAGCCTTCTAATCGCCTTGCAAATAGGTTCACCTTGTTCTGCACCTTCAACTCTTCATTCACAATGTAAGAAATGATTCACATTTTGCCCCTTTTAACTTTCAAAACCCTAACATTAAGTTGAAATAAATGCAATTATCAAGTTCAATTGGATGTCTTGTTCAACATAATCTAATCAACTAGATGTCGTGATCGACATGATGAATTTTGAATAATCATCTCCAAGCATCTGGAATCAACCTTGATCGATCACAGATCTCTTGAGGGGGTTTTACAAGAGTGTGCATGAATGTGCCACCCTCTAAGGCTAGATGCCTTAGTTATCGAATGAAGATCCTACATCATTTTTAGGCACAAATCCACTATTTTTTTTTGGGATTCAATTCTTCTGACCCACATCTTCTCATTCTTGTTCTTGATCTCTTCTACATCCACCTTGCCCTTTTCATCAGCTTTGTTCTTATTTACGAGAGCATTCTTATTTCTATAGAATTTTGTAATGTGATTGGTTTTGTTGCATGCACAACAAACAATATTTCTCTGCATAGGTCTGAAATTCATCTGATTTGGTCTCATCCTACATTAGTTAGAAATATGTCCAAACATCCCACAATCATAACATCTCTTGTTCTCAAAAATTATTCATTACTGCTCTGCACATGTTTGACTTGTGACCAAAGTTATTGCATATGAAACAATGACCGGTAAAGGTAGGACCATTGTTCATCCTACTTTTGCATTGACTTTCCATATGACCAAATTTATTGCAAGTGAAACATATACCATTGAATTTATAGGCATTAGGTTGTCTTACTAGAGGATTCTTGCTCCTTATGATTAGGCTTTTCATTGTTCTGTCTAGAACTGGAGGATTCTCCTTTCTCAAATCCAAGTCCTCTCATGTCATTTCCATGTCTCTAACTATACAACATCTCATCAAGCCTTGTTGATCTAGCATTGCATTTGTCTTTGTATTAATTTTTAGTATCAAGTTCATCTCTTAGGGCAATAATTTGTCTTTCAATTTCTTGTTTATTGTTTCTTAATTTGTCAACTCAAGCTTCAACTGATCATTCTTATAGGTGAGTCTGAAGCATTCATTTGATCTGTCTTTCAATGATTGAGTCAAACTTTTTTCATTCTTCTTTTGTTCTTCAATCTCCTTAGTCAACTTCATCACAACAGATTGCATCTCATTTTCAATACAACATTCTCTCTAGCAAGCTTATCACAGTCATCATCTTTGTCTTGATTTTCCATGATTTGATCTTCTTTCTCCTTTAGCTTGTCTATTAACTCTTTCCTCTTGTCTCTTGAAGTATTGACTTGTTCTTTTAGATTATTAATGAAGTCTCCAGTTGCATTCAATTTTCTGTTTAAGGAAATTATTTTATTTCTTTCTGCAACAAGATCCTCATGATAGATTTATAAAGCACTAAGAGGGAGGGTGAATCAATGACAACAAAAACAATACCACTTTAAACATAGACCGGTAAAGATACATAACTAGTTTACTTAATATTATGCATGCAGTCCAAAATGAAAAGCATCCACAATAAGTAAAACATCCACCATAACACAAGAGTTTATATGTGGAAAACCCAACTGGGAAAAACCATGGTGAGATGGGACTCACAAGTTAACTATTTGCAAAAATAGGTAAGTAACCAGTTAAGGTCTAGAAAAGTGCTCTGCTAGGAACAAATATTGTTAAAGATCCCAAAGCTCTATAAGGAGCTATACCATGTTAAAGGTAGTACCCTATTAGGAGTAACCTCAGTAGAGGATTTTAAATCCAAACTAATGGATCACCTTGTTAGAGGATTTGTACAATGAAGCTTGTTATAGCTTACCTATTTAGGGGATTTTATTATTGTAGTGATTAGAAAAAAAAAGGTGGTGTGATCTAGAAGTAGCACAAATTGCTTGAATAGATCCTCTTCTTCTCACTCAAAACTGCATCACTAACATACTCTGCAACACCTTCAACAACTTAACACTTCTATCTCAAATCATGAAAAATATAGTTCATCATAATGTCATTATATAGACATTAGATTTCATGTCGGCTCAATAATCATATCACAATTTCCTAGGTGCAATGTATCTGGACAATCTAACATAAATCATCACAGATTGCTACCAAATCTATCAATTAGGGATAACTCATCACAACCTATGATAACTCATCACACAATCAATGAAACCGATTGGAACACCAATACCAGTTAAGAGTTAACCTCCTCCAACTCATAGATTGATTGTCCTTGTTTTTCTTCTTTTATGGCCTCTGCTGAATCTCCATGTTGGTGTCAAGCCATTCCTGTATATATCTGTTGTCTACATATATCGGTTGAACTTAACTATACATATAATACCGATTTTGCAATACAAGGACTTGGGAGTAATACTGGATTGTCTTAACTAAGATGACTATGGGAATATGAACATACATGTGCGTATACATGTGCCATCAATGACAACACATGAAGTTATCCATTACAATCATCATCAAGCCAGCAATCTCCCCCTTTGGCATTGATGGCAACACTTAGAAATTTTTACAACTTTATAACTAAGTGTGCTTACAAAAAATATATATACTCCCCCTTACCAATACATACATATTTATACCCCTCCTTTGACAACAATTCCAAATTGAAAAGTAAAATACATATATATTATAGAAAAAATTGCATAAAAAAAGTACATATACAAAAATGTAAGAGTCTTTATCAAGGAGTGTTCACTGCAATTTTCAAGAAAATGTCACTGAAAGTGATCTTCATCTGAGAAAAAACATTTTCCCATGTTTCCAATAAGGTTGCAGTGATTTCAATGGTTATCATAACTTGTGCAGCGAATTCTTCCATCGCATCTACTATGCTCATTTTTGGAGTAGCCAAAATTGCTTCTGCATCCCTATATGCTTGTTGTAAGATGTCCACTTTGGGTCTCAACTGGTTCTTTATCTCTTTCAAGGATCAAAGTCTCTTAGCATGCTCATAATCATAGACTTCTAACTGATTTTGCAAATCATCAACTTATTTGCCAAATGCTAAGGCTGAATCCTATAAAGGTATGTAGGTAGTACATATCCTTTCCAATTCTTGTTCTATCTCTTCTTTCCTCTTAATCAAATCAGTATAGAAAAATTAAAAATTAGATGTATAGGCTAGTATCCTTCCTCTAGTTTTAATAGTAGTCCTTAAAAGATCTTTATTCAGGGATAAAGCAATCTTCCCTGTATCAATATCTTTCATTATTTGCTCTCCTCTTTTCTTTCTGTAATTCTTCTCAACTAAAGTTTGGGCAGCTTCTTCAGGGGACTTTACTTGGTCAGAAGCATCAACAACCAACTGGCCAAGATTTCCAATAGGAGTTGACAAGTTTCCAATGTCAGTCTTCGGCAGAAGACTGGATAGAATCTCTAAGATATCATCAATCATCATTGACCTGATGTCAAATTGAGAATCAGTTAGCTTTGTGATGGTTGGATTCATCACCTTTCTTAAATTAGGTTTTCCACTAGTTTGATTTAGGAATGTGACTGCATGGATTGCCTGCTTGGTTATCTTGTAGGGTTTGTCCAACCATATGAATTCATCATGGACATGACTCAAAATATACCTCACCCATTCATCCTCATCAAATGATGAAAAGTGAACAAACTGCATGAAATGCTACCTTTACAGCTATGCAAATTTTGGTTTGGGGTTTCCAAATGTATCCATTATCCACCCAGTATACATGGTTAGGATATCCTTATTTCCAGTTTCCTCAATCATGCAGTGAATGTATGCCATAACATCATCAACATGAAAAAATCCATAAGGAATGGACGAAAAATCACCATTGGGATCGTCCTCAACAAAATTAAAATGATGTCTTTTGAATTGGGCCTTGCTTGCTCAAAAAATTCTACTACCAAAGGTGTATCAATAGAAGATGCCATTTTTAGAAATTTAGGGTTAAACGCTTTGGTAAATACCTTTTTCTTTTGTCGGATGCACAAGAACTCCTTGTCTGATCACCTCAAGCCTTCTAATCGCCTTGAAAATAGGTTCACCTTGTTCTGCACCTTCAACTCTTCATTCACAATGTAAGAAATGATTCACATTTTGCCCCTTTTAACTTTCAAAACCCTAACTTTAAGTTGAAATAAATGCAATTATCAAGTTCAATCGGATGTCCTGTTCAACATAATCTAATCAACTAGATGTCGTGATCGACATGATGAATTTTGAATAATCATCTCCAAGCATCTGGAATCAACCTTGATCGATCACAGATCTCTTGAGGGGGTTTTACAAGATTGCGCATGAATGTGCCACCCTCTAAGGCTAGATGCCTTAGTTATCGAATGAAGATCCTACATCAGTTTTAGGCACAAATCCACTATTTTTTTTTGGGATTCAATTCTTCTGACCCACATCTTCTCATTCTTGTTCTTGATCTCTTCTACATCCACCTTGCCCTTTTCATCAGCTTTGTTCTTATTTACGAGAGCATTCTTATTTCTATAGAATTTTGAAATGTGACTGGTTTTGTTGCATGCACATCAAACAATATTTCTCTGCATAGGTCTGAAATTCATCTGATTTGGTCTCATCCTACATTAGTTAGAAATATGTCCAAACATCCCACAATCATAACATCTCTTGTTCTCAAAAGTTATTCATTACTGCTCTGCACATGTTTGACTTGTGACCAAAGTTATTGCATATGAAACAATGACCAGTAAAGGTAGGACCATTGTTCATCCTACTTTTGCATTGACTTTCCATATGACCAAATTTATTGCAAGTGAAACATATACCATTGAATTTATAGGCATTAGGTTGTCTTACTAGAGGATTCTTGCTCCTTATGATTAGGCTTTTCATTGTTCTATCTAGAACTGGAGGATTCTCCTTTCTCAAATCCAAGTCCTCTCATGTCATTTCCATGTCTCTAACTATACAACATCTCATCAAGCCTTGTTGATCTAGCATTGCATTTGTCTTTGTATTAATTTTTTGTATCAAGTTCATCTCTTAGGGCAATAATTTGTCTTTCAATTTCTTGTTTATTGTTTCTTAATTTGTCAACTCAAGCTTCAACTGATCATTCTTATAGGTGAGTCTAAAGCATTCATTTGATCTGTCTTTCAATGATTGAGTCAAACTTTTTTCATTCTTCTTTTGTTCTTCAATCTCCTTAGTCAACTTCATCACAACAGATTGCATCTCATTTTCAATACAACATTCTCTCTAGCAAGCTTATCACAGTCATCATCTTTGTCTTGATTTTCCATGCTTTGATCTTCTTTCTCCTTTAGCTTGTCTATTAACTCTTTCCTCTTGTCTCTTGAAGTATTGACTTGTTCTTTTAGATTATTAATGAAGTCTTCAGTTGAATTCAATTTTCTCTTTAAGGAAATTATTTTATTTCTTTCTGCAACAAGATCCTCATGATAGATTTATAAAGCACTAAGAGGGAGGGTGAATCAGTGACAACAAAAACAATACCACTTTAAACATAGACCGGTAAAGATACATAACTAGTTTACTTAATATTATGCATGCAATCCAAAATGAAAAGCATCCACAATAAGTAAAACATCCACCATAACACAAGAGTTTATATGTGGAAAACCCAACTGGGAAAAACCATGGTGAGATGGGACTCACAAGTTAACTATTTGCAAAAATAGGTAAGTAACTAGTTAAGGTCTAGAAAAGTGCTCTGCTAGGAACAAATATTGTTAAAGATCCCAAAGCTCTATAAGGAGCTATACCATGTTAAAGGTAGTACCCTGTTAGGAGTAACCTCAGTAGAGGATTTTAAATCCAAACTAATGGATCACCTTGTTAGAGGATTTGTACAATGAAGCTTGTTATAGCTTACCTATTTAGGGGATTTTATTATTGTAGAGATTAGAAAAAAAAAGGTGGTGTGATCTAGAAGTAGCACAAATTGCTTGAATAGATCCTCTTCTTCTCACTCAAAACTGCTTCACTAACATACTCTACAACACCTTCAACAACTTAACACTTCTATCTCAAATCATGAAAAATATAGTTCATCATAATGTCATTATATAGACATTAGATTTCATGTCGGCTCAATAATCATATCACAATTTCCTAGGTGCAATGTATCTGGACAATCTAACATAAATCATCACAGATTGCTACCAAATCTATCAATTAGGGATAACTCATCACAACCTATGATAACTCATCACACAATCAATGAACCGATTGGAACACCAATAACAGTTAAGAGTTAACCTCCTCCAACTCATAGATTGATTGTCCTTGTTTTTCTTCTTTTATGGCCTCTGCTGAATCTCCATGTTGGTGTCAAGCCATTCCTGTATATATCTGTTGTCTACATATATCGGTTGAACTTAACTATACATATAATACCGATTTTACAATACAAGGACTTGGGAGTAATACTGGATTGTCTTAACTAAGATGACTATGGGAATATGAACATACATGTGCGTATACATGTGCCATCAATGACAACACATGAAGTCATCCATTACAATCATCATCAAGCCAGCAATCTCCCCCTTTGGCATTGATGGCAACACTTAGAAATTTTTACAACTTTATAACTAAGTGTGCTTACAAAAAATATATATACTCCCCCTTACCAATACATACATATTTATACCCCTCCTTTGACAACAATGCCAAATTGAAAAGTAAAATACATATATATTATAGAAAAAATTGCATAAAAAAAGTACATATACAAAAATGTAAGAGTCTTTATCAAGGAGTGTTCACTGCAATTTTCAAGAAAATGTCACTGAAAGTGATCTTCATCTGAGAAAAAACATTTTCCCATGTTTCCAATAAGGTTGCAGTGATTTCAATGGTTATCATAACTTGTGCAGCGAATTCTTCCATCGCATCTACTATGCTCATTTTTGGAGTAGCCAAAATTGCTTCTGCATCCCTATATGCTTGTTGTAAGATGTCCACTTTGGGTCTCAACTGGTTCTTTATCTCTTTCAAGGATCAAAGTCTCTTAGCATGT